>NC_030810.1:42165355-42468385 GCF_001704415.2 Capra hircus
AAGCAGTTGTTTTTATTTTATCTTTTTTATTGGCTATTGAGGCAAAGACATGAACTGACTTGCCTAGAAACCCGAAGTCCTTACCAAGCCCAGATCCAAACACTGCACATTCCATGCTCTTTACTCAACAAACAAATTCAGTGGTCCAAGGAATGTGTTCATGTGAACAAATATCTAGCACAATAAACAGAGAGAATTTGTGGGGCATCTACAAGGGACACTGCTGATCCAGAGACATCCATAAGTATGTGTTTTCTGGATGAAAATCTAATGAGAGAAAAAGCATAATTTTTTTCTCCTTCTCTTTAAGTATTCTAGTATTTATGGTCTTACTTTTGTCTGTTTGAGTTCAGTTCAGTCGCTCAGTCATGTCTGACTCTTTGCGACCCCATGAATCGCAGCACGCCAGGCCTCCCGGTCCATCACCAACTCCCGGAGTTCACTCAGACTCACGTCCATCGAGTCAGTGATGCCATCCACCCATCTCATCCTCTGTCGTCCCCTTCTCCTCCTGCCCCCAATCCCTCCCAGCATGAGAGTCTTTTCCAATGAGTCAACTCATCACATGAGGTGGCCAAAGTTCTGGAGTTTCAGCTTTAGCATCATTCCTTCCAAAGAACACCCAGGGCTGACCTCCTTCAGAATGGACTGGTTAGATCTCCTTGCAGTCCAAGGGACTCTCAAGAGTCTTCTCCAACACCAGAGTTCAAAAGCATCAATTCTTCGGCATTCTTCACAGTCCAACTCTCACATCCATACATGACCACAGGAAAAACCATAGCCTTGACTACTAGATGGACCTTTTTTGACAAAGTAATGTCTCTGCTTTTGAATATGCTGTCTTGGTTGGTCATAACTTTTCTTCCAAGGAGTAAGCGTCTTTTAATTTCATGGCTGCACTCACCATCTGCAGTGATTTTTGAGCCCCCCAAAATGAAGTCTGACACTGTTTCCACTGTTTCCCCATCTATTTCCCATGAAGTGATGGGACCTGATGCCATGATCTTCGTTTTCTGAATGTTGAGCTTTAAGCCAACTTTTTCATTCTCCTCTTTCACTTTCATCAAGAGGCTTTTGAGTTCCTCTTCACTTTCTGCCATAAGGGTGGTGTCATCTGCGTATCTGAGGTTATTGATATTTCTCCCGGCAGTCTTGATTCCAGCTTGTGCTTCTTCCAGTCCAATGTTTCTCATGATGTATTCTGCATATAAGTTAAATAAGCAAGGTGACAATATACAGCCTTGACGTACTCCTTTTCCTATTTGGAACCAGTCTGTTGTTCCATGTCCAGCTCTCACTGTTGTTTCCTGGCCTGCATATAGGTTTCTCAAGAGGCAGGTCAAGTGGTCTGGTATTCCCATCTCTTTCAGAATTTTCCAGTTTATTGTGATCCACACAGCCAAAGGCTTTGGCATAGTCAATAAAGCAGAAATAGATGTCTTTCTGGAACTCTCTTGCTTTTTCGATGATCCAGCAGATGTTGGCAATTTGATCTCTGGTTTCTGTGCCTTTTCTAAAACCACCTTGAACATCAGGGAGTTCACAGTTCACGTATTGCTGAAGCCTGGCTTGGAGAATTTTGAGCATTACTTTACTAGTGTGTGAGATGAGTGCAATTTTGCAGTAGTCTGAACATTTCTTTGGCATTGCCTTCCTTTGGGATTGGAATGAAAACTGACCTTTTCCAGTCCTGTGGACACTGCTGAGTTTTCCAAATTTGCTGGTATATTGAGTGCAGTACTTTCACAGCATCATGTTTCAGGATTTGAAATAGCTCAACTGGAATTCCATCACCTCCACTAGCTTTGTTCATAGTGATGCTTTCTAAGGCCCACTTGACTTCACATTCCAGGATGTCTGGCTCTAGGTGAGTGATCACACCATCGTGATTATCTGGGTCGTGAAGATCTTTTTTGTATAGTTCTTCTGTGTATTCTTGACACCTCTTCTTAATATCTTCTGCTTTGTCTGTTTAGGGGTTCCTAAAGTCACACATATATTTGGTTGTAGGATTAGCCAACTTTTGTTGTTTCCATCATTTATTTTCATGCTCTTTCAAAAGTGAAAGTGAAGACTATACTGTAAATCAACTATACCTCAACTTAAAATGTTTAAAAGAACAGCCCATAAAAGAAAAAATCAATAAACTGGAATTTATTTTTAAAAAGAGAGAGAGAAACTGTCATTGCCCTTTCTTCCCGCCATGTCTGGACTCGATACACCCTTTCTCAAGGCTGCTTGTCTTTAGCTTCACCCATTTTTTTTAACTAACCCAGCTTTATGTCAGTTCCCTGGGGACATCCATTGAGATATATGATAATAGGCATAAGCTGATGGACATATGGGTGCCCATTGTCAAAGGTTTTTATAAGGTTCTGTAAAATGATAGACATAGTCATTTCACAGACTAGAAAAAGAGAGCTATATGGGATAAGAACTGGTATATAGGAATAAAAAGAGATATCCAAATGGAATTAAGGAAGAAAGCAGACGTCCTGTGAGAAGAACTTTAAAGCTCTGCAGCCAGATCATGGTTCTCAAATCTTGTGCACATGACAAGGGGCCTGTAGAATAAAGCGTGCATCTGAGAGGTTCTTCATTCATTGGGCCCTGCTGGCCTCCCCAGTCTCACACCTTCTGTTCCAATCCTACCAGACTACCTGTGGTTCTCACATTCTTGCTATCTCATCTGCCTTGGCTTTGGCTTATGGCACCCAACCTGATGAAAATAAAAATCATCCATCCCTGCTCCAGGGCATCCTTCCCTAAGGTTATAATACCTATTCAAAACTGGGTTCAAATGTTATTTCTTAACCAAAGCCTTTTGGGACAGCACTCTCTCCTAAATAAACTGGCCATTCTCCCTTCTCCCCTGCCTGAGTAAATGCCAACCTTGTTCTTACAGTTGCTGTCACCAAGAATTTTGAGTCACTCTTGAATTATCTGTTTCTTGCATACCACGTCCAATCAACCAACTATGGTGTTATTTCTCCTGTCAGAATATATCCCCAATACAATCACTTCTTGCTATTTCCAAATCTTTCACCTTGGTCTAAGCCACAAACTACCTTCAGATGGCTTATTTTAATAGCCTCTTAATTAACATCTCTGTTTTCATCGTGGTCCCATTTCTGTGTATTCTCTACATGACAGTAAAAGCGATCCTTTCAAAAATGTGAGGTGGATCATTCTTTAACACACTCGAATGGCTTTCCATCTCCCACAGAGAAAGAATCAACTCCTAACAGTGCCTACAATACCCCGTGTAACCTAGAGCACCACCACCTCTCCAACTTCCTCTTCTACCTTTCACCACCACATGAGCGTCCTTGTTGGCTCCTGTGCCTTCAAGTGTCAGCATCTTTGTACTTGCTGTGCTTTTAACCGGAACCCTCATCCCTTGATAACCATGTAGTATATGTACATTCTCTTATTTCCTTTAAGTCTTGGCTCATACAGCACCTAGGCAGAGAGGCCTGTCTTGAGCACACCACATAAAATATCAACGACAAACTCAAAACTCCCCACCACCTGATTCTGTTTTTTCTTATGCATAGCATTTCTCTCTACCTGACACAAGATATTTACTTGTTCATCATCTATCTTTCCATATACAGCAAGATTTTTTTTTTCTTCCTGTGTCTTCAGCGGTTAGTATAGTGCTTGATACAAGTCTTTTGATCTGTCAGCTATGACCTGGAGAAAAGCCATCTTAGATGCCAAAACTTAAAAAATGTGTGGAAATAATTGGAGAAATTTATTTTGTAACTTTTTTTTCTTGACATGATTACTTTTTTTATTAGTGGGCAAAAACTCAAGACCTTCCGTCGAAAATGTGAGAGTAAATCTCACTACTTAGGCTAATAAGGCTCAATCTGTTTAAGCTGCCAATTTGTTAATTTAAGGCAGTATGTGCGCGTGTGCTCAGTCATGTCAGACTCTTTGTGACCCCATGGACTGTGGCCTGCCAGGCTCCTCTGTCTATCGCATTTTCCAGGCAAGAGTACTGGAGTGGATTGGCATTTCCTGCAACAAGAGATCTTCCCAACCCAGGGATCAAACCCACGTCTGTTGCATCTTCTGGGTTGGTAGGCAGATTCTTTACTATTGTGCCCCCTGGGAAGCCCTTAAGGCAGTATACTGTAGTGGTTTAAGGGTCAAGGCTCTGGAGTCAAGCTTTATATTTTTAAACTCTAGCTTGAACATTTACTAGTTGTGTGACCTTGAAAAATGACCACTTATCATTTCTGGTCTTTGTATATAAATGGGGATAATAATATATCACTTCATCATGTTATGAGAGGATTTAATGGCATGTATTCATAAAACTCTTAAAATAGTGCCTTGTAAATAGGAAAATCTTGATCTCAGCTATTATTATTATTATTATTATTATTCTCAGCTATTATTACTTTTAATTGCACATAATAACTGTCAACAGGGTATTTCCTAGTAGGTCCTGCTGGTTTTGACTCAAAGAATAAGTAAAAGCTATTTGTGATGAGTATCTATTTCTATAAAAGCAGTTCATATATTAGGGTCCATACATTTTCTTAAGTTTAAAATGCTTTGCCTGGCACATCCTCAATTCAGCCCAAGCCAAGCTATCCTAGATTCTTCGTTAGAAAACTCGAAGTTAGCAGAGTTTCATTTTGTGTACCCTGCTGAAGACTGAAGAACGATTGTTTTAGTAACAACGAGCACCAGATGTAAGTTTGGTCCTGATAGAGTTAACACTTTAACATTAAAAAATAAGGCTGGAGTCTGGTACTCAATTTTACTTCACCAAATAAAGGAAGACGCTGAATGTTCTTTAGAGACAAGCAAGTAGATTGTAATTTGGCTTATTCTTTTGTAGTTACTTGGATTTGCCTCACAAGCAACCATTGCCCAAATAGCACCTAAGAGTCCCCATGAGTTCTCAAGAGATAACTCTTCATTCTGTGTATGGGGTGCTTATAGCAGATAGCGTGGAACCTGGTGATCAGTATGTATCTCGATAGAATGCAGGATTCCCACTAGTTGATGTCTTACTAGAAACAAGGTCAAGTCATCAACTATTTTGCCATCAGGAGAGTTATACAAAAAGAGAAACACTGAGGTATAGCTCAGAGAGGAAGATGATGGATTCTGAATCTCACCTCACAGAGAGGAGAAAGGACCACCTAGTTCGTGATGAGAGCAGCGTTGGAATCCCTGTCTCCTCAAGTCCATTCAGTGCTCTCTCCACGCTACCGCGCTTGTAGGGCAGGTAAAAGAGGTTGTGAGTTATCTAGAAATCTGGGAAAAGGTCATCTTGATTTTAAAAGGACTTGTAAATTCTGAATGAGAGTAAGTGAACTCAAAGTAATAGGAGGGATATTATAAGGCACCACATTTGTGAAACGTTGCCTTTGAAAATGAATGGCTTTGCTCTGAGGTACATTTTTCTCAGGGGACGTGACCAGATGAGCTGGCAAGGGAAGATAGAAAGACTATCCTGTTCAGCAGCCCTTGTAGGAATAAATTGTGTGAAGATGGGTCAGGTCTCAGGCCTACAAACATGAATGGAGCATCATTGTTCTCTGGGATATCTGGGGAAATGCATTCACCCCTGAGTTTTTGATTAAATGAGGGGAAAACACATTTCACAGACTGAGTACAAGTTGGTTTTTTTTTAATGCAAAGCTTTGCCAATTTATTTCAGTGGAAAACAGTTAACTCTTTCCAGTAAGAGACATAGGAAGCAATTAGAGCTATTCTTGCATAAAATAAGCTAAAAAGATGATCCATCTTGAGTAATCTAAGATTATGTTAAAATAATTTACCTTCCAAATCTCATTCTTAAACCCTCAGGTCTTTGTTTATCTTAATAGAATGACAACCACTTGTACTATGCTAGAAAAAATGAGTATTAACCTATAAGTACATCTTACTTTAAAGTAAGCCCAACTTAAATTCAGATTTATGAAAAGTATAGATTAGGAAGTGATTTTACTTCATTCATCTTTATAAGATTCTTTAATATATAAAGTCTCTGATGTGTATGACATCAATTGATTCATAAATATCTAAATTACACTTGGCTTTTTATACCTTGCCTAAAAAAAAATGATTATCAAGAAGAGGGTGAGATAGGTATGCATATCAGTATTTTGAATTATACATGGATTTTCAAATAAAACACCCCACTATAATGGCATGCCTGAAAAATCTAAGTGACTTGGACAAGACCTGAAGGTGAATTTGTGCAAGGGATGAATCATCAGTTCTGAAAAGTAGTAGAAAAATTAGGAGCATTCTCAAAGTGTGGTCTATGAACTACTTGCACTAGAATCCCCTAAAATATTATTATAAATTCAGATTCACCCCATTACACTGAATCTCAGGGAGTGGGCCCCAATAATTGCATTGAATGAGTTCCTTAGTTTGATCTGATGCACCCCAAAGATGGTCAACCATTGGGATTGACTTCATTTAATGGTTGAGTTTCACCTTTGCAAAAATTGATGATCCTAATTTTAACAAATAAAACTCCAAGCTCCTCAGTTTGTGATTAAATACTTTAAGCATAATTTGTTGAACCCAAACATGCTTTCATTAGGACTAAAGAGGAAACCCTGTGCTGTGGCAGCTGAGTTTGTTTCACCCTTTGCTTCAGACCTCCTGTTTCCCACCAAGCAGATCAGTGGTATCTTTCTTCTGCATATTCCTTTGTCATATGCTGTTACATTTGTTTACATGGCTAGTTCCTATCTCCCCTCTATGATCCCCATGAAGGAAGAGAGATTATAGCTAGGAGACATTTCACTAGGTAAAGGGAAATGGAATCACTGGATATGTATGCATCACTTGAAAGCATACACGTGCGAAAGTAAAATAGTATACAGTTCATTATCACTCATAGCCCATGTAGCCCCTGATTCACTGAACAGACTTAGAAGGCACTTGCCTCCTGTCTCTCCTTTGGTGCCTTCACCTGCAAAAATGTGAAAGTGTTAGACTCTCTCCTATTTCACTGAACTGTTGAAGAGAAAGTGGAGCAATGGTGTTTCAATGTTCTATGGATAGATTTATTAATATGCCAGATGTGTTAACCTTCAAGGACAAGCAAAGGAGAAAAGGAAAGATATACCCATTTGAGTACAGAGTTCCGAAGAATAGCAAGGAGAGATAAGAAAGCCTTCCTCAGCGATCAATGCAAAGAAATAGAAGAAGACAATAGAATGGGAAAGGCTAGAGATATCTTCAAGAAAATTAGGGATACCAAGGGAACGTTTCATGCAAAGATGGGCTCAATAAAGGACAGAAATGGTATGAACCTGACAGAAGTAGGAGATATTAAGAAGAGGTGGCAAGAATACACAGAACCGAAGAAAAAAGATCTTCATGACCCAGTTAATCACGGTGGTGTGATCACTCACCTATAGCCAGATATCCTGGAATGTGAAGTCAAGTGGGCCTTAGGAAGCATCACTATGAACAAAGCTAGTGGAGGTGATGGAATCCCAGTTGAGCTTTTTCAAATCCTAAAATATGATGCTGTGAAAGTCCTACACTCAATATGTCAACAAATTTGGAAAACAGCAGTGGCGACAGGACTGGAAAAGGTCAATTTTCATTCCAATTTCAAAGAAAGGAAATGCCAAAGAATGCTCAAACTACCACACAATTTCACTCATCTCACATGCTAGTAAAGTAATACACATAATTCTCCAAGCCAGGCTTCAGCAATACGTGAACCATGAACTTCCAGACGTTCAAGCTGGTTTTCAAAAAGGCAGAGGAACCAGAGATCAAATTGCTAACATCTGCTGGATCATGGAAAAAGCAAGAGACTTCCAGAAAACATCTATTTCTGCTTTATTGACTGTGCCAAAGCCTTTGACTGTGTGGATCACAATAAACTGAAAATTCTGAAAGAAAGTGAAGTCGCTCAGTTGTGACCGACTCTTTGTGACCCCATGGACTGTAGCCTACCAGGCTTCTCTGTTCGTGGGATTTTCCAGGCAAGAATACTGGAGTGGGTTGCCATTTCCTTCTCCAGGAGATCTTCCCAACCCAGGGATTGAACCCGGGTCTCTTGCATTGTAGGCAGATGCTTTACCATCTGAGCCACTAGGTAAGTACTAAAATTCTGAAAGAGATGGGAATACCAGACCAGCTGACTTGCCTCTTGAGAAACCTGTATGCAGGTCAGGAAGCAGCGGTTAGAACTGGACATGGAATAACAGACTGGTTCCAAATAGGAAAAGGAGTACGTCAAGGCTGTATATTGTCACCCTGCTTATTTAGCTTATATGCAAAGTACATCATGAGAAATGCTGGGCTGGAAGAAGCACAATCTGGAATCAAGATTGCAGGAGAAATATCAATAACCTCAGATATGCAGATGACACCACCCTTATGGCAGAAAGTGAAGAAACACTAAAGAGCCTCTTGATGAAAGTGAAAGAGGAGAGTGAAAAAGTTGGCTTAAAGCTCAACATTCAGAAAACAAAGATCATGGCATCTGGTCCCATCACTTCATGGGAAATAGATGGGGAAACAATGGAAACAGTGACAGACTTTATGTTTTTGGGCTCCAAAATCACTATAGATGGTGATTGCAGCTATGAACTTAAAAGATGTTTGCTCCTTGAAAGAAAAGTTATGACCAACCTAGACAGCATATTCAAAAGCAGAGACATTACTTTGCTGACAACGATCCATCTAATTAAATTTATGGTTTTTCCAGTAGTCATGTATGGATGTAAGAGTTGGACTATAAAGCTGAGCGCCGAAGAATTGATGCTTTTGAACTGTGGCGTTGGAGAAGACTATTGAGAGTCCCTTGGACAGCAAGGAGATCCAACCAGTCCACTTTAAAGGAGATCAGTCCTGGGTGTTCGTTGGAAGGACTGATGTTGAAGCTGAAATTCCAATACTTTGGCCACCTGATATGAAGAACTAACTCATTTGAAAACCCTGATGCTAGGAAGGATTCAAGGTGGGAGGAGAAGGGGACAAGAGAGGATGAAACAGTTGGATGGCATCACCGACTCAATGAACATGAATTTGAGTACACTCCGGGAGTTGGTGATGGACAGGGAGGCCTGGTGTGCTGTAGTCCATGGGGTCGCAAAGAGTTGGACACGACTGAGCAAGTGAACTGAACTGAAGATTTAACTGAAGAGAGTTAATTTTTCTCGTTTTAGTGGATCTTCCTTCCTCTATTTTCCATTTCATGCTAAATCTGTGAGCTAGAAAGCTCTAAGTGCTTTTAGAAATGGAGATAACCTTCACGATGTTCCTTTCTCATTGTTTATTCTTACCTCCCTTTTGATTTCATATTTAATTTGGTTTTTACTCTTTGCAGACCATTAGCAATAAATTCTTGATTGAACTTTTTCTCAGATGTAACCAAAACACTATTAATATGTTCTTTCAGTTTGTAAAATAATTTTACTGCTTCCTAGATTCTGACACTTAAAAGAATAAAATTGCTAGAAATGTGTTTTAAAAAAAGAAAGAAATGCTTCTGTCTAATATAAGAAGCAGAAGCAGAAGTCTTTATTCTTTTTTTCCCCATCGAACACAGTCCTGTTTTAACCAATAGGAAATCATGTCTTATGTTCTATTTAGCATCTACATATGTCATCATTGTTTTTCTTCACTTCGATCCCTAATACCTACATGGTAACTTTAGGCTAAAGAGAAGGTGAAGGGTTCAGGGATTTCTCATGACTAGAAGGAAACAGAATGAATTTATTTAGTGTTTGCTGAAGAGGCTAAGATGCGCCTATTTTAGACTTTGTTTTCTTAAATCATTTGGGCATTAAAAAAAAAATGTCCTCTGTCGTTAACCCCAGTTTCTCTTTTCTTAAATCAAAACATAACAAATTTCCTAAACATTGGGCTAGAAGGTCAGGAGTCTTTAAAACAAATTCCAACTGTTGGCCTTTTTAGCCTATGAATTTTACAGTATTCCCAGCAGGTCTTGAGATTGCGATGAGAATTTATACCTCCCCATCACTTAGCTTCCAAAGGATACCTGTGGTGAAAATTCAAACACCTAGGAAAATCATTCTCCTGATGCTTCACTTCTTATATCTGATGACTCTGAGCTCTGAAGACTCAGTAAGTGACTTTTTTGACAGCATATTCCTAAAACATTATCTGTAAGTAAAGACATTTTAAAGGAACCATCTGCAGAAGTCATGGGATCAATGGGTTATTTAAACTCCCTCTGAATGTAAAAATTCCGTATCTTCTGAATATTTACTTCTGAATATCAAGGACTGGCCTGCCCAGTCTTTCTAGCCTTGCCCAAGTCTCATCTCATCTATAAAACTTTTGTCCAACAACTCATAAAATTTTTTATTATGTTTATAGACAGAAACACAGTTTTCTACATGATGATATAATGACATGTATTCTCTTTTTGTTTCCTGTGTGTTATACTTACCCATTAAGTTTTTAAACTGCTTGGGGACAGAGATTAGATGAAGATTTCATTTCAGTTTTTAGGTACTGAAGAACATTTTGGCATCTCATCCAATACCACATCTAATTCAAAATAAAAATGATGTTATTCAGTCAAATAAAGATAAGAAAGTCTAGCAAATTTCAGAATCTTCCATATTTGTTTTGGGAAACATTATTCTTTAGTATTTTTTTCCTGTTTTTAGTACCTTAAGTAAGTGCATAGATGGCCTATTGAGTAATCCTAATCTGTCTGAAGATAAAAACAAATATTATCCTCTGTGTGTGTTACTAAAAATAATTGGATTCTGTCAACATCTATTAGTTTGATTAATAGAGTCCTATAGTAAATCTCTATAAAATTGAAAGACACATTAGAAAATAATTTTCTTCTGAATTATTGGTTTTAAGTGTAGCTCTGTATATCTGAATTTCTTAAATAAGGAAAACAGTCTACAGTCTACTTCTGTAGCTCAAATGTCCTCCTTTTCAAATTATACCAACATCAATGCTTATCAATGCTTCCAATATTAGTGAGCAATGTAAAATTTGCTAAATATTGTGTCATATTGCTCAGTTATGTCTGACTCTTTGCAACCCCATGGACTGCAGTGCGCCAGGCTTCCCTGTCTATCACCAACTCCCAGAGCTTGCTTAAATTCATGTCCCTCAAGTCGCTGATGCCATCCAACTATTTCATCCTCTGTCTTCCCCTTGTCCTCCTGCCTTCAGTCATTCCCAGAAATGTTGTTTAGGGGTGATAAAAGACATTTTAATATTGTGTAACTACAGTAAACTTGAAATCTTCTGTGTTCATTGATTTGTCACTAAAGTTGAGCACTGGCTACAGTACTTCAGGAAAGGAGAAGAGATCTTTGACCCCTTTCTCTATCTTACATCCTCACTCGACATTTTGAATTTAGGACCAAGGTCTCATCAAGCCATTTCCCAGACAATGCTAGATTCCTTCTCACAAGGAATCTTGACCCACATTGCTAAACAATAAAATTTCTCAGATAATTTTACCTCATTTAAGCCAAGAATATTATTATTCAGCTCAAAATAAGCCTGTGAGAATGATTATGTCTAGAGATGGACATATTCTTCTTGACCTCCATTTTGGTAAAGTCCTTTCCTTTCCCAGTTGTATTCATTTTTCTTCCCCCTTCTAATAGACTCTTTTTTAGAGAAGTTTTAAGTTTACAGAACAGTTGAGTGAAAAGCACAGAGAATTTACATATCCTCCCAGTACCACCCCCCGACACACACGCACACACACACACACATATAACCTCCCCAACTATCAACATCCCCCAACAGAATGATACATTTGTTATAACTGATGAGCCTACATTGATACCTCATCACCCAAAGTCCACAGTTTACATTCTGGGTCATATCTTAGTGTCATAGATATTGCATGTGAACAAACATAATGACGTGGACTGACCATTGTAGCATCATACAGAATAGTTCCACTGCCCTAAAAATCCTCTATGTTCAGCCTATTCACCCCTCTAACCCACATGAACCACCTTTTTACCTCTCCTTAGTTTTACCTGCTCCAGAATGTCACATAGTTATAATCCTGCAGTATGAATCATTTTCAAATTGGCTTCTTTCACTTAATTAATATGCATTTAAGTTTCCTCCGTGTCTTCACAGCTTGATAGCTCATTTCATTTGTGCACTGAATAATATTCCTTCATCTGAAGATACCACAGTTCATTTATCCATTCACCTACTGAAGGACATCTTGATCATTTCCAGTTTATGGCAACTATGAATAAAGCTGCTATAAACATTTGTGTACAGGTTTTGGTGTGGACATACGTTTTCAACTCCTCTGACTAAATATCATGGAGCTCAGTTGCTAGAGTGCATGATAAGGGTATATTTGGTTTTATAAGAAACCATTAAACTGTCTTCCAAGTGACTGTACCATTTTGCATTCCCATCAACAATGAATGAGAGTTTCTGTTGCCCCACAGTTCTGTTCACTTGCCACATAGGTTGGTAGAGTAACTTGGCTCATAGCACTTACTAGTATATAGCTGATTAAGCATACAGTTCCCTTTTATGGCTGTCTTCTAGCCAATTAGGAAAATGGAATATTTGTGTAAGCTCTAAGGCACAATGAATTTGACTCAAGATCACAGATGTGAGACCTGGTATCATTCTTCATTTGCTATGCAACTTGTCAGGTATTTTTTTAAGTCTCTTATATACTTTGATTTACTATTCTTATAAATAAGATTAATAGATACCAATGTATTTTAAAGACTATTTACCTAATCATATTCTTAAATTAAAGAATAGTAAATATTCAGATAAGCTTTGCAAGTTTCTTCATGAATAACATCATGAGAGGTGAAATAAAAGAATCTTATACTTGGCTACCTAATAACAAGAAAGTGTTTTTCTTCTTCACAGCTTAAAGTAATAAAGTGCAATATGAGTATAAATTTAGAAATTTAAAAATACTTCTATATTAATCATATCTAGAAGTGAGAATGAAGAATATTCACGGAATGATTAAATGGGAATAAACAACATACGTGAAAGAAAAATGCAAACAATTTTTTTTGCTTAAATATAAAAGGTTTATACCCATTAAACTTCTAACATTTATTGAGTTCTTAAAATTATTTTTCTACCCCCTTGTAAATCTCATTGGGAAACTCTCAATCTAACAGACTTGTTATTATTAACATAAACATAATTTCTCACCCTGCAGGTGTTAAAAAAACAGCAATTTTTTTATCAAGCAATTCTGTCATTTGTGACAAGACCTGTGTTGTGGTATGTTAGGGTGATGAAGGATGTAACTTAGGAAGACTGGCTCAGAACTAAGCAAAGTGGCTTCAAACTGCTCCCTTGAGTTTCCATTTACAAGATCTGGTCCTTAACCTTGGGGAGCCAGGCACTTGATTTGCCATTGCCCAGAGGTAAGCGGGCTCTGGGGATTCTGAAAATAATCATGTTGCTCAGAGTCACCGTAAATTTGTATATTAAGCATACCTTTAATTTCTTTTAACCTAATAATGAGGAAGAAATGACTATGGGGAAGGAAAGGCAGTGGAGATGGACACCGAGGGCTTCCTTTTCCTCGCTTCAGCGGTTCCCAAATCTCTCTGAGCCTCAGTCCTCATCTGTGAATGAGGATAATAATAGGATAATAATAGGACCGAATTTCACAAGATTGTATAAGAATTAATGGGATAATGTGTGTTGTTTAGTTGCTAAGTCATGTCCAACCGTTTGCGACCCCATGGACAATAGCCAGCCTGGCTCCTCTGTCCAGGGGATTTCCCAGGCAAGAGTACTGAAGTGGGTTGCCATTTCCCTCTCCAGGGGATCTTCCCGACCCAGGGATCGAAACTGTGTCTTCTGCATTGGCAAGCAGGATCTTTACCACCCGAGCCACCACGGAAGATAATATATATAAAATGCATTAGCACCCTCCTTGTCGTGTACCAAACACTCAAAAACTAGGGGAAGAAGAAACTTCCACCTGCTAGGTCTGCTTCTCTCTCTGCATGAACTATTTCACTGATGTGTGTAGAGTGGAATTAAAAGGACTCAGTAGATTATAATGAAGGAGTTCCTGCTTAAGCCATCCTTTCCCACCACAAAGATAAATTTTCCAATGACACACCTGCTTGCTGGGAGCTCCTTGCACCCAAAATGCTAGAGACACAGGGATTGGGTTTGATTTTCTAAACATTGTTTTTATAGGCTTCATGCTGGTCATCGACCTTTCAGTTGATGCAGGCTTTCTTTAGTTCTAACTGGTGACAAACAGCTGGCACAGATGTGGAGATATTTCCACCAATGCCTGGGGTAGATATCAGGTTCTTTTCCTGCTGAGCCTGGACTCAGCCTCTGAATTCTCATCACTGCCCTCAGGCAGCCACTACCAATAGCTCATAATTTTTACTGGAAGTGAAATGTATTTGTCCTCCTGGGAACAGACCATAGTTATGTCATCAGTCCCTGTTTTTAGTTTAAAAACATGCTGTTTCTCATCACTGAGTCCTGTTTCCTTTAATCAGATTTTCACCATGCTAAGGGGCCTTGGGATACCCTCAAAATATCTTCCACAGCCTCACAAAATATGAGAGGATAAAGGTAAAAGTTATTTTGGTGAATTCCTGTATCCATCTATCAGATATTATGCATGTAAAGTTTGTGCTTTTGGTATTTCCATTCACTGAATTTCTTAACCTAGTCATTCATTTTACAATAAGGGTGACTGGTTAAACCAGTCTATGGAATCCATATTATAGAATACTATTTGGTGACGAAAAGGATGAATTTGTGACACGTACAACACACTGGATGGGTCTCAGGAGAATTAAGCTGTGTTGAAAAAGCTAATCTCAAAAGGTTACATATTGTATGAGTCCATTGATATAATATTCTTGAAATGACAAAACTATAGAGAGAGGGGAAAAAAAAAGTTCCCAGGGATTAAGAAGAGAGGAAAAAAGGTGGCTATGGCTATTAAGGAGTAGGACAAGGAGCGAGGTTTGGAGAGAAAATAAACCTACATAAGCCTCAGTCTTGGACTTCTAGCCTTCACAACTGTGAGAAAATACATTTCTGTTGCTTAAGCCAAAAAAAAAAAAAGAGTAGTTCAAAGGGTTCTTGTAATAGAATTGTTCTGTAGCTTGACTGTAGTGGCAGTCCCAAGAATCTACGTATGTTATAAAACTGAATTTGAAAAACACAAATACACCTGCACAACACATATGAATGCATGGAAGTCTGATCAAATCTGAATAACTGAATGGATTGTATCAATGTCAGTTTCCTGGATGTGACATTATATTATGGTCATACAAGACAACACTGGAAAAGGAAACTGGTTGAAGGGTACATGGTTCTCACTTTCTTATTTCTTACAACTGCATGTGAACCTACGGTTACCTCAAGTGGATTTTAAAAGATCTGTGATGAGCCTCTTGGAAATTGCAACTGCATTTTACAGCAATTAGATATCAAATTAAGAGAATTATTCCTTCAGAATAGTAGCAGAGGATGATGGTCAGGTGTTTTCAACCCTAACATGGTTGTGTGCTTAATACTTCCTAGTATTATTATAATGTTGCTACTTTCGGGACTGTTCTCAAAGATACATTTGCTCTCTCAGCTGACCTGAGTCTATATTATAGCAGAAAGCTATTTATCTTTACCATATGTCAACCTGAGAAATTTATTTAAAATTTGAGAGAGTATTGGCTTGTAATTATTTGTTTTTTTTTTTCTATTTTTAATGTAAAACAGTAAAAGAAGTAAGCAAAAATGAGATCTGACTTTTTTTCTTCTTAAAAACGTGAGAAGGGGGAGTGTTTTGGATCTCTATAGATTTCAGTCGGAAGTGGCAAATATGCAGCATTATGCTTTCAGTCTCTGCTCTTGACGTCACTAGAGGATCATGGCCCTTAATTTTTTGAAAGCCTGAATTTTGCCTCAGAGTCCTTCTTAACATAGCACTCCAGAGAAACATTTAACAGTAAATTGCCATTGACACAAGATGGAGCCCCAGAGTCAGCATTTACGTCCTGTTTCTCCTGCCCTGAGAGATTTTTTTCTACTGTACTCTATCCTCTGTCGTGCCAAATAAAAAGGACTTTATGCATTAACTTTTTGTTTCCTCCCTCAGTTTCACCTCATTTAAGCATGATTCATATGCTGGCTGAGATGCCTTTATAATTCATAAATAAATATTCCCCAAATTGAGTGAGTTTGCATTTAAATACAACATTCCTTTAAAAAGTAATGCCATATGCAGCTGGTAAATTGTGAACAGATTTTATTTAATTCCTTTATAGTTCAAGTAGAAAAAAGATCACAACTAGCCTGTGTAGGAGAAAGTAAGTTCTCTCAGGCATGTGCATGTTTTCAGATATGATTGCAGTGATTAATATATATGGGCAACCTTCAGTGTCAAAGATGATCAGTTTCTAGATACTGACACCAGTGACTTATTTTAATGATAAAGGTGTCTTTTAATCCAGGAGAAAAGGGAAAGTAGTTGATTTAGATTTATTTTCTTATGAACTCTATCCAGACTAGCATAGAAAAAGCAATAAAAAACTAACAAATCATAGAATTATTCACCTGAAAGAGATAATTCATCTACTTTGGATTTCTCCCGAGTAACTGCTATGTGCTAGAGCCATAGTTCCCAAAATATGAGCCAAGTTGCCCCAGGGTACCGTGGTGCCTTCAGAGTTTTAAATTTTTCAGGGGAACACAATGTATTTGTCAGATGGTGAACGAACTTAAGGTGCTTCACATTTCAACCTCAGACCATGCTACTCTTTCAAATGATTTCATATTTTTGCAAAGTTGGGTTTTCGAGAGTTACTGTGATGAAAGCAAGTAAAGAATGAAAGTCCATGTGGGGCAGGAAATTAAGGAGGCAATGTTCCAACAAGAACACACATTTCCTTAGGAAGTAATCGTGGTTATTTACAAATATAATAAAATTGTTCATTTTTTATTCCAATATATGTGTATCTTTGTTCATACAACTCTTAAACTGTTAATGACAAAAAATACTTAGCAAGTTATTTGTACCTAACTACTAATGTGGCCTTCCCTAATAACTCAGTTGGTGAAGAATCTGCTTGCAATGCAGGAGACCCAGGTTCAATTCCTAGGTCAGGAAGATCCCCTGGAGAAGGAAATGGCAACCCACTCCAGTGTTCTTGCCTGGAAAATCCCCTGAACAGAGGAGCCTGGCAAGCTACAGTCCATGGGGTCGCAAAAGTCAGACACGACTTAGCAACTAAACCACCACCACTAATGGACAGAGCTGTTAGGTATTTTTATTTTGTGAAAATATTACTTAGACTTCAAATGGGTTGGGAACGTCTGCTGTAGGGCATTGGGATGCATACTTCCTCCATGTTCTCTTGTCTATTCCTCATGAAATCCTCTAAGGTAGGTATGGTTAGCCTAATTTTACATCCAAAGTAATTGATACTTAATGGAATTTGGGGGATTTGTCCATCTAAATGGCCAGCAAGTGACTGAGGCTGCAGAGCAGTGATTTGCCTGAAAATTCATAGCAATTCAGAGACAAAATTGAAACAGAATACTGGTGTCCTGATTCCCCTCCCAAGACGCCTCTCACAAAGCCATGCTTTTCCCTCAATCTTCATTTGTCTTCTTCCAAGTTTTGATTTATAGTGTAAAGAGATGGACTTCCATTCTGTTTATTTAGCAACAAGAATATTTGTCTAACTTAATTGCTGCCCCTCTTGATTTTGAGTATGTGAGGAAAATATGCAAGATATTATGGCATTAGGATTTGAGTATGGTCTGAATATACAGTAAAAACATTAAAACAACTTTCAGCTCCTGTAACCAAGGAGACCCTGAGGTCTTTCAGAGGACGATCTCCTCTCCTTGGGTTTCTTGGAGCTAAATGGCTGATTCTGTCTTTCAGGGAACTGGACACTTGGGATCTATTTTCAACCTGCTGAGCTCTAATTTAACACTGAAGAGTCCAGATTTTCCCATCAGCCCTCACAGAAATTATCCTTGCTACCATCTCTTTAGATCAGAAAGGCAGGCAGTATTAAAACCCAAGGTCCAATGAATGCAAGAACTTTTACAAGATTTGACTCATTGCCTTTTATTATAATGGATATTTTAAAGCACAGCTTTTCTGAGCTTTGGTGAGCTTTTGCTGTGCTTTTGTTCAATGTCATTTAACATGCAGCCTTATGAACAGCATGTTAAACAGTCAGTCTTTGTGCCTTTGGGTTCATTTCAACAAACTTATAGAAATTTAATTTTCCAAAATAGATTCAAAACAAAGCACTGTGACTATGACTCACATCTAAGACAAAAATGTCTAAGATTGCATCTTTTGTTGATTTGAATAACTTTCATTTGTTCAGATATTTATCAATATATATTATTTGCCAATCATTCTGCCAGAAACTGGAGATGCAAAGAGGAAGCAAGCGTGAGGCCTCCCTCCTATAAATGGAAGTCATAAAAATGAAAAGTTGTATTCATGAAGTAGTTGCAATAATAAGGCACTAATCATAAGGCAATAATAATAACAGTAGGCGTTCACAAGTTCTGATGGTTGCAGCAAGGAAAGTAATTGGTGCTATCTAGATGATGTTACTGAGGCAACCTTTATGGAAAAGGTATGATTAGGTTTTAACCTGAAGCTCGAGTAGGAGTTTTGCTGCCTGAACGTGTTGAGAAAGGGAATTCAAAGCAGAAAGGAAAGTGTGCTCAGGAACCAATACCACACCCTTATGGAGGATGCAAGAAGTCAAGTATTACTGGGTGATGGCATGGCCCATGGAGAGCAACAGGAAAGAAAGCCAGTGAATAAATGAGATTGTCATGTTGAAGGATCTTATACACCATGCAGGGGTATTGATTTCTGGGGTCTAGAACTGACTGATTTTAGGCTGGAGGAAGACATAATCAGATTTGCAGATTTGGAAAACCACTCTGCCTATAATGTAGAGAATAGCTCAGCATAGATAAGAAGCCCCAAAACAGGAAGACCTACTCCAGGTCTTGCTACCTTTCAGAGGGATAACTATATATGCCAGTTGTCACTGAATAGGACAGTAATAACTGGGCTGCATTTATATTAGGACCTAACTGGAAATTACATTTAAGAGTAAACCAGTGAGAAGAATCTAAATGTTATAAAAAAATTTTTTTTAAAGAATGTTATGTGGAGAAAGAAGAAGCTAGTCACTCCAGTATTCTTGCCTGGGAAAGCCCGTGGACAGAAGGGTCGTGGAGCCACAAAGACTTAGTGGCTAAAACAACAACAACAAGCAATGCTTGACTATATGTATTTCCTCACCAAATAATTCATGTATATACTGGCTCCTCCACTATTTTTTTGGAGCAGTTTCTCAGAGCTGTCTCCTGGGCTATAGTCCTCAGTAAAACCCTGAATGGGCTTCCCTGGTGGTTCAGTTGTAAAGAATCCACCTGCCAATGCAGGTTATGCAGGTTCAATCCCTGGGTCGGGAAGACCACCTGGGGAAGGAACTGGCAATCCACTCCAGTATTCTTGCCTGAGAAATCCCATGGACAGAGGAGCCATGGGGTCGCAAGAGTTAAACATGACTTAACTAAGCAACGAGAAGATGACCCTGAGTAAAACTTTAACTCACACGCATACACAAAAGAATATTATGCCCCAGCTTCCCCAACTTGAACTTGTTCAAGGCTGTGTCTTGTTTAAAACCAGTGACCAGTCTCTGCATGACTGGTCTAGTGCTTTTGCTAATGCTTCATCTGGAAGGCTGCAAGGTATGGTGGAAACTGGAAAGTGCATGGCCTTTGGAGTCAGACAGGAGCTAGAATGCCACATATCTCTCTTTTTTTTCAGTGAGCTTGTTAACTCCCCTAAGCTTTGGCGCTCTCATCTATAAAAGGTCGTTAATAACTGATCATATTTCAGAGAATGTTAAGAATTATCTGAGCTTATTTAATCTTCTATAGAGAACAATCCCATCTATCACCGTCTCCCTTTTACTTAGCTTTAGTAACAAATAGCAAATTGTGTTTATTTCCCATACATGTTATTTGTTTCATTGTTCCGTGCCTCTGTTTATATGGTTTACTCAGTCTATACCACTTTTCTTGCTCATCCCATTTTTTTTGTTTGTTTGTTTCCACCACACTAATTCTTACTTATCCTTCTTATTTGGTTACCCTTCTTATTTGCTGCCATAGACTCTAACTACTACATGTAAGCATACCCAGATATGATCTATCAAAATTTTATGTTTATAAATGTTTCTAACTCAGCAGTGCTCTTCAAAGACAAAAGTTATACCTTATTTATATCTGTAGAACAATATCTATTGTAATGTCCAGAATATATTAGGTGCTCAGTAAGCATTTGCCAAATATTTTCACTTTCAGTTACAGGAGGCTGTTTCCGATGGGGGAGCCAGGGTCAGTTCCAAGCATGACTTTGGAAGATGTAGTCTGGAAACTTTCTTATCTGACTATTCTTTTGTTCTACAGTGACAGTTCCCCAGGTAGAAGTCCCTGAGCTGGGTTTTCTGGACACACTGACCCCTAGACTGTCTGCCTACCTCATCTCAGTTACCTTGCCCAAGAGGTAGAGAAATGAAAGGAGAGGTAGAAATGGAAAGCTTCCAAAGAAGGTAAAGAGAGGGGACACCTCTGTAAGATATAAAAAATTGTAGTGTGGCTTTGTTTTCAACCTGGATACTTGAAGTGAATTTTAAGAGAGTAGAATGACAGTCATAATATCCGACTGTCTGTTAACGGGATGTTGGGGGAAGGCAAACAGTCAAGATATTACAAAACTACTGTGTTATCTGGTA
This sequence comes from Capra hircus, assembly GCF_001704415.2. Classification (NCBI taxonomy): domain Eukaryota; kingdom Metazoa; phylum Chordata; class Mammalia; order Artiodactyla; family Bovidae; genus Capra; species Capra hircus. The sequence goes on from NC_030810.1 coordinate 42,186,163, forward strand.
TGTCCCAGAGTTCTTAACAAATAGAGCAAAACAATGACTCATGACTCCCTTATAGTCCAAAACAAGCTGATATTCCTGCCATGACACTCCATAAAGGCTTTGCCTTTTGATCTAGGAGAAAATGTAGATAAAGGCTAATTTGTTGTCTGAGGGTGAATGGAAAGAGGAGACAAAGTTTCATCATGATCGCCTGATAGCTCTAATCATCTCTGTAGTTGATTTAATCATATCTTGAGAGAAGAAGCAGTATAAGTGAGCGCTCCTGGATGGAAGCCCAGTCCTTCACATAAGGTTTCAATTGCTTTGTCTCAGCAAAAACCATGTGACCTTAGTGTTTCACCTGAGTGTTCTGGGTGGCGTATGTCACCTTTTTTCCCCCTTGCATAGCTTTTCATCCGAAGAAGCTTTGCGGTCTCTCAGACACAGATAGTTTCAAGATATTGGAAGCATAGAGTTAGATCTCAGGTGTTTTAAAATAGTACTTTTAAAAGCATTTATGAAAGTTGAAAAAATACCAGACACATAATATTTTTAAATATTAGTGAAATTTATTAACCATGGTGTATTACACAAGTCACATAATCTCTTAGATTTTTACCCCATGTAAAAAGTGGACTGATAAAAAAAATAAAAAAATAAAAAGTAGACTGATAGTACCTAACAACAGGATTGATTTACAGATTAAATGAGATAAAATATGTGAGACAGCCTAGCATTGTAATTAACACAGTGAAAAAAACTAGGTTTATTTTTTCTTCCATTATCGTTGCTGATAACCAAGCTCTTTAGCTTCTAGTTCTGCTTCTGAAATAACTGGGATTTTCTTTCCTGCTTCACATGGTTTTGAAAGCTTCAGGTCCAGCAAAAGCACTGTGGCTTTTTGTAATAGAAACAAATGGATGACTAGACCAGCCAGAAGTAAAAATAGGGAGACTCCATGAGCCTGACATGACAAAGGACTCAGCTGATTTACTGTAATGTAGAGCATCCATCATCATGGGTCCAGAGACAGACACTGAATTCTAAGCCTGATTCAAGCCCTAACTCTTTCTGAAGTGCTAAGTAGCATTTAGTTTCTGTCAAAGATTCATCAAAATGCCTGGCATTGCTGGGTTGTCTTGGCTGTGATCATTTATTATATCCTATTATTATATATCAATGCAAAACAATTTGAGTTGCTACAGAGGAAGGGACTTAACTTGAGATCTGTGATACATTTAGCCAGTCTATAATGCAGAAATTATATGCACAGGTTGGTAGATATATGTGTGTGCTAGTATCTTATGGGGAGAGGACCCATATTTTTATGAGATTCTCAATGGAGTCTGTGACCAAAAAAAAAAAACATGAAGACCACTGCTATGTAGTAAAAGACCAACTTTTTTATAGCTAGATAGACCATTTACATGGGTGTAGTCTTCCCAGAATTCTAAAGTATACTCCCTGAGAAAAACAAGATTGGAGTCATGCATTATTTCTGTAAAGTGTAATATCTTATAATGTGGTTTCTAATACATTTGTTTATCAACAGAATTCAAACATATTTTAAGGTCATTTAATAGTTTAAGAAACATGCCTGAGTTTATAATCTTCTTCCTTTAACTATGAACTTCCCCTATCACTCTTGTATTTCAAAAACAAAATTCTGTTTAGTTATCTCAAATGAAAATTTTCTTTAGGATGAGGGACTAAGGCTTGTAGTTTTATTATGGATAGTGACCAGGTAGCCGAGCATCCTTGACTATACAATACTTACAAATAAAACCTGCTAAGTCCTGGAGAGTGCCTTAGGCAGAAGTGAAAAACAGCTAACTGATTGTTTCAAGTATGGCCTACTGGTGGGTACAGCTGAGCAAGAGAGGGTGCACAATAGTGTCAGGGTACATTTTGATGGCTGAGAGTAAGTGAAGAGGCTGATGTCACTGTCTCTATCTCTAAAATGAAAACTGATAATTCAGAGAGAGAAAAGGTATGTTCCCTTCACCTTGCCTTCTGATTGTGGCTGCATCTGTTCTAGTATGGGGGAGTTCTGAAAGGCCCAGAGTGAGCTTCCCCAACCAAGGGAAACCCCGTCTCAGAGATGTCTGATCAACCTCTTCCATTTCTGCAGTGAAGTGAAGTCGCTCAGTCGTGTCCAACTCTTTGAGACCCCATAGACTGTAGCCTACCAGGCTCTGAGGAGCCTCTCAGTCCATGGAATTTTCCAGGCAAGAGTACTGGAGTGGGTTGCCATTTCCTTCTCCAGGGGATCTTCCCAACCCAGGGATCGAACCCGGGTCGATCATTGTAGACAGATGCTTTACCGTCTGAGCCACCAGGGAAGCCTTTCTGCAGAGGGGAACCCTACTCAGAACATTAGGACTTGGTAGCAAAGGAAATATTCCATTCCTACATGCCAACCACTGACTTCGTCCTTGCTACTGCTACAACAGGTGGGCTCAGGAGTGCTGGCAGAGGAGACTGGGGAAGTGAGAAGAGAATCACCAGATCTCCTGAGCACCTTCAGCAAGTGCCCAGTCAGGGCACTGGGTACATCCCACCTAGCAGACACGTGCAAATGGGTCAAGAGCACACATCTCGGGTTTCAACAAGCCCACATGGGACATCGGCCCATTGCTTCCTACCCACACAGTACTGCCAAGTTGTGGAACTTCTCAGAGAAATGTTCTTTATCTGCCAAACAGATGATTATACCCACAGAACAGTGTGGTGCTGTGTGTTCTGATGAGATGATATATGATAGTACCTGTTAGTGTTAGTCACTCAGTCGTGTCCAGGTCTTTGTGACCATGTGGACTGTAGCCCACCAGGCTCCTCTGTCCATGGGATTCTCCAGGCAAGATTACTGGAATGGGTTAGCATTTTCTCCTCCAGGGGATCTGCCCACAACCCAGGGATCAAACTCAGGTTTGCTGCATTGCAGACAGATTTCTTCATTGTCTGAGCCACCAGGGAATGCTACCTTACGGCTAACCAGTTTTATCCCACAGAAATTAATTTTCCGAGGGAAAAATAATGTGCAATATGTATAGAAATGTAATATATATTACATCCCTGGTGGCTCAGTTGATAAAGAATCTGCCTGCTTTGCAGGAGACCTGGATTTAATCCCTGGGTTGGGAAGATCTGCTGGAGAAGGGAATGGCTACCCACTCCAGTATTCTGGCCTGGAGAATTCCATGGACTGTTCCATGGTGTCACAAAGACTCAGGCATGACTGAGTGACTTTCACTTCACTTAGAAATATCTTAGAAGTTTTAGTATATATCTGATATCTTTAATATAAGCAACAAATATTCTGACAAATCAGTATTCTTACGTTGCTTATATTTCTTAAGCGAAGATCATCAAACATCATTTAACCCATTTTTGACGGTGGGAAGTAACAGTTTTGTAACTTCTTAAGACAACTTAAAAAGTGCTTTTTTAAATTTATCATTGTTTAGAGCACCACTTAATGCCCCCTTCTAGAACTTAACAAAACTAACAGACTCTGTCGTAACATGCTGAGCTGGTAGCCAGATGATAAAAGCCCTCTCATTTCCTGAAGAGTGTGATGTGCCATTTCCTCTCAAGCAGCTGCTATTACTACTGATGCTTAGCTTTGCCTCTTTGACCTGTGCTAATTGGCTGCTGCCCTTCAGGTCTGGAAGATTAGATTAATGTTATCTCTGCCCTTAAAATAGGAGAGAACAGGCCCTGACGGAGCCTAAGGATCTCTTCTGTGTTGAAGACACAAGTGTGGTTATTGTTGTTCTTGTTTAGTTACTAAGTCCTGTCCGGCTCTTTTGCAACCCTATGGACTGTAGCCCTCCAGTCTCCTCTGTCCCTGGGATTTCCCAGGCGAGAATACTGGAGTGTGTTGCCATTTCCTTCTCCAGGATATCTTCCCTACCCGGGGAATGAACGCACGTCTCCTGTGTTGGCAAGCAGATTCTTTGCCACTGAGCCACCAGGGAAGTCCACGCAAGTGTCAGTGCCTCGTATTTGTGTCCATTCACTCATGCATTTTCCTTCACCTTTGCTTCTACTTCTTCATTTACTTTGCTGGCTTTTTAGGGTGTTCGGTATATTTTTGTCATGTGCTTGAATACGTGAAGATTAGCAAGTTTAGTGGAATTTCTTTTCTCAGTGATGGAAGGAATTTAACTTAAAAGTTCCTGATTTGGTTGCTTATATCCAGCAGATACGGAAGATCTTTGTCTGACACTTGGCCTTGGCCTGGCTTCGAACCTTTTTCTCAATTCATGAAAGTTAATGAACTACCTGCTGTGTGCAGGGCACTGAATTAGCTTCAGTGATGGGGCACAAGATGAGTAAGAAGTGGATCCTGTCCTCATGCATCTTAAATTCCAGAAGAATAAAGACAATGCAAGCTGAGCATGCATGCACGCAAACTGTCCTATGCGGCAAAGTTGGATGATTTTTGTCATGAAGTCTAAGTTTTAGAAGAACTCAAGAGAAGAAATAATCAATTCTGGAGGAGACCCTCCTGCAGGTGTGTTGCAGTTTCTGAAGCAGCTGGAGGATGGCTGGGTCTCTGTGGTTACTGGTTAAACAGAAGATGGTCCGAAGAGAGAGTCTTCAAAACAGAAGCTAAAACATAGGGCACAGACATGCGCGCTTGTCTAGGGAATGAGGAGAATTTTCATTCGGTTGCAGAGCAGACTATTTACAGAGTAATAGTGACAGATAAAACTAGAGAAATATGATAGACCAGGTCTGAAATGCCAGCCTAAGCAAGGAGATCTGTCTTCTGGTAACTTCAGAGCAGATTTAATTCTGCTTAAATCCTGCGGAGGGGGAATTGAACGGTCTCTACATAAACGAAATGGTGGTGCTGGACAGGGTGTGCGCGTGTGTTTAGGTGACTGCAGAAAAAGAGTGTGGAGCCACACACCCTTTTCAAAGGCATTTTAGCAGAGGAATATCTGGGGCAGCCTAACTAGGATGCTAGCAAACTTTTGAATTTCGCATAGAATTACCCTTGTAAATGTGTCTGTTCCAGGAAGAACAACATGCATTTATGGAAAGTACCGCATAATTAACTTAATTCAGACTCAGCATTTGGATCTTGGTGTTCCTTCTATAAACCCTATTTCTGGTGACTGTTTTCTGTTTTGTTTTGGTTTCTTTTTCATTATTAAAGTCACCTTTTACCTTCTTCTGCCTTTGAGGTTATAGTCTCATAAATCAAAAAGTCTTCTTAGAGTACTTAGCAGAAAATTTAATCAAAATACTGAAAGCCAAATTTCAGTTTGAAATGGTATTAGTGTCATTGGGAATGTGACCCAGATTGTTGGGGGAAATGCTATTCAGCCAAATAGGGGTTCATGACACTGTTCTAGACATTTAGAAAGTAATGAAATATATTTAGCATAGGAATAGAAACAAAAACCATACTCAAAAAAAATTCCTGTATTCTAGAACATCTTGAGAAACAGTTTGTGCATCCTCTCTCTCTCTCTCTGGCTTTCTCTCTCTCTCTTACGTATATATATGTGTATATATATATATATATAAAATTTATTATATATTTATTTATACACACCTATGTTGCCTACTCACATATAATGAAGCAATATGGTAAAGTATATTCAGGGAGTTTGAGTTCAGGAGTTATGGGAGTTTCATTAGTTTGAAAGCTCTGAATTAGTTTGAATCTCAATTAGGATTGTCAAATTTGGTATACTTACATACTGCCATAAATGATAAACTCTTTAGTGGTGAGAAATGCTCAGATATTCAACTATTCTGATAAATATTTTAGTTAGAGTTTCTAAACAGAACCTACCTCTAATGCTGGTTTTCAAATAATTGGTACATCAATGTGATTGTGTCTTCTAATGATCTAGAATAGACAACTTATTTATTTAGCACATCACAGTGACCATTATACAAATTACTATTGGAGCTTTCTGGTACTAAGCAATTCACATTGCTGGTAGGAAAAAAAAAAAAGATATTTAGATGATGTCACTTTCCTGCTCCAATGCTTTCAATGTCTGCCCATTGCACTTTAAAATCTAAAGTCCTTAACTTGACCTTCAAGAGCCTGTATAATGGCCCCTGACATCCTCATCTCATGTCACTCTTCATCTTAAACACCACACAGTTATGCATGCATGTTTCATCCATGAATTGGCAAGGAGATCCCAAAGTGGATGCTGCTGCTGCTGCTAAGTCGCTTCAGTCGTGTCCAACTCTGTGCGACCCCATAGACAGAAACCAGCCAGGCTCCCCTGTCCTTGGGATTCTCCAGGCAAGAATACTGGAGTGGGTTGCCATTTCCTTCTCCAAAGCATGAAAGTGAAAAGTCAAAGTGCAGTCGCTCAGTTGTGTCCGACTCCCAGCGACCTCATGGACTGCAGCCTATCAGGCTCTTCCATCCATGGGATTTTCCAGGCAAAAGTACTGGAGTGGGATGCCATTGCCTTCTCCAGCCAAAGTGGATGACAAGTACCTAATTGAAGGAGAGTGTTTTAAGGTTTTAGTAACTGATCTTTGACCTCACATAATTCAAGCATCATATTAGATACTGTATCTCTAGTCCAGAAACACCCATGGCACATGATAGATGTCCAGCACATCCCTATTCTATCAACCACCAAATGAGAAGATGAGATCTTCTGATGGTGATTCCAAATACTCGAAAGCTAGCAGGACTCTGGGCATTTAATAAAAGGCTAGAGTTATCTGCCTGCTCAACGCTGAGAAATTGGTAAAGAGAATACTGACCAGTGATGGGAAAAGTTACCATCTGAGCTTCCTAGGTAAATATGAGGACCTAGAATCAGAGAATCATTGGTAGACCAATAGACATGAATTTAAGTGGTTAGATTATAAGATCCATAAATAAAACCCAGGAACAATAATATGACTGCTTAGCCTACCAAGATGCTGAGGCAATGGCTTAATAAATCATCATACCTACCAAGGGTTAACTTTCCAAGAGGGCTGACTTGATGTTTTCTACCTCCAGTGAGAACAGACTAAAAGAGAGCAGGTTTTCATCGCAACTTGATAGATATATATTATCCAACAGGCATAATTTCATGACAATGAAGTTTATTACCTATTGGAAATTATAGCCAAAGGATGGATGGGTAGGTGAGTGGACAGAAGTACAGAGGATCGGTGAATAGATAGGTGAATGGTGACGATAATGACTATTGTTAGTATAAATTTTAAAAACAGAATCAATCCACATGTATTCCAGAGACCTCTCAAAAGAAATTAGACCTAAATTCTGAACTTAGTTTCCTTTTTACCTTTATTTTGTATATGTTCCTCTGATAACTGACCTTCTTTAAAAAAAATAACTCCATACTTATGTGTTTTTAACTTTTTAAACTATTTGCATTCCTTTTTAGAAGCAGGCTCCATGGCTTCTCACTAAATAAAGCTGGCTAATAGCTGTGATGTATTGAGTTGGCCATGTCATGTAAATCTCTTTCCCTTTGTTCATGTCTCTGCCTCCAAATGGTAAGTTAGAATGAAAACCAAAATGATTCTGTGTAGGACATGTTCCAGCTTTCTTTTTAAAATTAACCTTTGAAGAATTTAATTCACAGTGATAAATGCCACATATACTAAAAATTTATAGAGATTTTACCAAAGGACTTGCCCCTTTCTCTCTGGATGAAATATTAAAAAGAGAGAGAGAATATGAAAAGTATTTCTGTTATTGTGCAGTTTACTTGCTTTTGGGCTTATTTTCTTGTTGAAAATGGAGTTTTTTGCAAATGAGATTTGGTGAATTACAGTTCAATTGAATTTTTCTGCTTATGCCTGAAAACCAGAGTCCTTCTATGCAGGATCATTAACTTCAGTTCTGTCTACATGTCACTGTCAGGCTGGGGAGGGAATGGAGATGGAAGGGAGAGAAGAGTGTCAGTGGATATAGGGAGAAAGAGGGAGAGAGAGAAAATAAGAGGAAAATCATTTACAGAACAAGGTTCTCATGGAACAGGTCAAATTAATTTCACTAGTGCTTGAAGTATTATTCTCCCTATCTGGCAAGAAGCAGAAAACAAATTCTATACACTGCTAACCCAAGTAAGAGTGACTCTGGCCTCCTTTCAATCATGCTGGGATGACCAGCTGATTAGAGTTTGTAAGATTTCCACACGGTGAAGACTTCACCAATGATGTAATATTTTCCTACTTCAGGAGATAGTTGTGTTTCTTACTGTGAGTATTAAACCCTCCCCCGCTTATCTTTTATGATGCGTGTGTGTTCAATTGCTCAGTTGTGCCCAACTCTTTGTGACCCCATGGACTGTAACCTGCCAGGCTTCTCTGTCCATGGGATTTTACAGGCGAGAATACTGGAGTGGGTTGCCATTTCCTTCTCCAGGGGAAATTTTATGATATATGTCAGTAAATTCCATTTCTTGATCTTGGTTTGGTTTTTATAGCTGTAACCAGGAAAACCTTGAGATTTTGAAATTTTGATTATTTTAATATTTGATGTTGTTTTTATTTCTAAAGGAATAGAGCAATGGCGATGCTATAACTGCTAAAGTCAGTCATTTAGTTACTTTTAAGTAATCTGTTAGAATAGCTGATTTCTCATTGCTTTGTAACTATCAAAACTGCAACAAAAAAAGCAAGAGAAATCTGCATAAAGTAATATACAATATATATTTTAGGTAAGATATAAAACCCACTGAAACTTTACAAACACCTTTTGTAATAGATGAGAAAACTGAGACTCAGAGAGGTTGTGTAATTTGCCCCAGGAGGTAGTAAAGATGGGATTTGAACAAAAGCTTTTCAGAATTCAAAGTTCCTACACTTTTTTACAACTATGTATGTTTCCTATGGATCTTGTAACTGTTGTTGTTTAATCCTTAAGTCCTCTCTGACTCCCTTGTGACCCCATGGACTGTAGTCTGCTAGGCTTCTCTGTCCATGGGATTTCCCAAGCAAGAATACTGGAGCGGATTGCCATTTCCTTCTCCAGAGGATCTTCCTGACTCAGGAATCGAACTTGCCTCTGCTGCATTGCAGATAAATTCTCTACCACTGAGCCATCAGGAAAGCTCATCTTGTTACTATATTTAATGCTTAATAGAAACCGTTCACCTGCTCAAAACTCTTCCCATTTTCACTCAACTGCTTCATTGCAGTGATATTGACGTAACAGATCCTTTTGTGGCAAGCCTGTTTCATGACCATTTTTGTTTCAACATTTTCTTCCATGTCACCATGTCCATGTTCCTTAAAAATCATCATTATTTTTAGCCCTTGAAGTCTTTTTTTTTTTAATTTTATTTTATTTTTTATTTTTTTTATTTTTTTAAATTTTAAAATCTTTAATTCTTACATACATTCCCAAACATGAACCCCCCTCCCACCTCCCTCCCCATAACACCTCTCTGGGTCATCCCCATGCACCAGCTCCAAGCATGCTGTATCCTGCATCAGACATAGACTGGCGATTCAATTCTTACATGATAGTATACATGTTAGAATGTCTTTTAGTGCACTAACCTGAACTCCCATATATCAAACCTGATCTTCAAGGTGCCATCCACCTCAGCCTCTTTTGCAATCCAATTCTAATGGAGTGTGTCATTAATGTGCGTATTTCTGAGAATAGACTCAGCTCCGAATGAAAGGGTGCTATTTTATGAAGAGGCTCTGTACTCACTAAGTACAAAGATCACCTGGATTTTCTTTGAGTCACATAAAAATGAAGGTAAAGCATTCAGACTGAAGAGCACATGCCCACCAGTTTTGAATAATTTGGGTTAAAACAGCAAATGCGTAGATCAATCAACAAACATTTGTTAACTGACTATGCCAAGTACTGCTTGACATTGAACTTTATATTCCCTGGTATTTGCCTTTATGAAGCATCTCCCATATCTTAGGCAGTAGTCTTGATGCTGAAAATCATAAATATCATAAAAAATCATGGGAGGAACTGGCTTTCTACTTAACTGGTCTTAAAATTTTCTATAAGAACTTCTTAAAACAAAGAATCTGAATTGGATTATAGTACCTATATTTAAAACTTAGAAGAAGAGCTAATACACAAAGTATTTTAATCTTTCCTGACAGAAATACAGTGGCCATCATAATGAACAGACATTACCAGTGAGAGTTGCTGTCAATACGCGGCATTATGCCCAGGGCAATTAAATTTGCCTGTTTTTTATTACTGAGACCAAATGTTTGGCCTGAGTTCCTGGAGAAAATAAGTAATTCCATTACATGTGATTCACCTTTGAGTAACCCCTCAAGCTGACGAAGACTTAAGCTGAGAATTCATGTTTATCACAGAAATAATTCATTTAGCAAACATTTATTGCGTCTCCTTATGTTCACTGGGCAGCACACACAGACGTAAATATGCAAAATACAGTCTTTGTGCTTAACAAATGTCCTGCCTATTTCCCTAAAAATGTCTTTCAATTTAAAAAAAATTAAAGTTTCTGTGTTTGCTTTTGCTCTTGTTTTTGATAAGAGGGCAAAATAAATTGTGAACTAACAGAAAGATATTCCAAAGACATGAAGGGCATGGGCTCTGAAATCAGGCAGAGGGGACTCTGAATGTGGTCTGTCAATTACCACCTGTGTGACCTGGCTCCAGTCACTCCTCATAAACCATGATATGTCATCAATAACATAATAGCTCCTACTTTGTAAGGTTGTGTTCAGATAGGGAAGTTCCTGACAGATTTCCTGAAACATCTTAAGTACTTAAAAAATTACATCTATTTGGTTTTTATTTATTCGATGTGTTTTGGGCTAAATTGAGCTTTTCAATGTGCTGTTGACCTAAAAATGTGGTGAGGTCACACCACACTGCTTCCCCGAGTCTCTGCTCCTTGCCTTAATGCACATGCCTTCAGATAGGTCCACTCCATGCAGTTTAGGTCTCCTTCTCCTCTCCCCTGATACCTCTATATGCACAGATATCCAAAAACTAAACATTAACGGAATATCAGTTCAGTTCAGTCGCTCAGTCGTGTCCGACTCTTTGCGACCCCATGAATCGCAGCACTCCAGGCCTGCCTGTCCATCACCATCTACCGGAGTTCATTCAGACTCATGTCCATTGAGTCAGTGATGCCATCCAGCCATCTCATCCTCGGTCATCCCCTTCTCCTCCTGCCCGCAATCCCTCCCAGCATCAGAGTCTTTTCCAATGAGTCAACTCTTCGCATGAGGTGGCCAAAGTACTGGAGTTTCAGCTTTAGCATCATTCCTTCCAAAGAAATCCCAGGGCTGATCTCCTTCAGAATGGACTGGTTGGATCTCCTTGCAGTCCAAGGGACTCTCAAGAGTCTTCTCCAGCACCACAGTTCAAAAGCATCAATTCTTTGGCGCTCAGCCTTCTTCACAGTCCAACTCTCACGTCCATACATGACCACAGGAAAAACTATAGCCTTGACTAGATAGACGTTAGTCTGCAAAGTAATGTCTCTGCTTTTGAATATGCTATCTAGGTTGGTCATAACTTTCTTTCCAAGGAGTAAGTGTCTTTTAATTTCATGGCTGCAGTCACCATCTGCAGTGATTCTGGAGCCCAGAAAAATAAAGTCTGACACTGTTTCCACTCTTTCCCCATCTATTTCCCATGAAGTGATGGGACCGGATGCCATGATCTTCGTTTTCTGAATGTTGAGCTTTAAGCCAACTTTTTCGCTCTCCTCTTTCACTTTCATCAAGAGGCTTTTTAGTATAGATTACAAAAATCCAGAAAAGCCACTTGGTTTTTGTTTTAATAATTATACAAACCTTCATTGACTTTTTTAAAAAAGTGTTAAACAAACATGGATGGTGTTTCCACCCTGTACTAGGCATTGCCCTGGGTACTGCAAGAAGCCTCAAGACCACCCAGTAAGAAGTTGCTTGGCTTAAAGACATACAAATTTGGCTCAAAATCCTGATCTTACCTAATTTTTTTGTTTGATGATCTTGGAAAAGGAACTTAATCAGTTTGAGTCTATTTCTTAGTCCATACCATAGGGGTTAGTAATAATGTCTGGGCTTGTTGAGAGGGTTGTTGTTCAGTCACCAAGTCATGTCTGACTCTGCAACTCCATGGACTGCAGCACGCCAGTCTTCCGTGTCCTCCACCATCTCACGGAGCTTGCTCAAACTCATTTCCATTGAGTCAGTGATGCCATGCAACCATCTCATACTCCATCGCTCCCTTCTCCTTCTGCCTTCAATCTTTCCCAGCTCAGGGTCCTAATGAGTCGACGCTTTGCATCAGGTGGCTAGAGTACTGGCACTTCAGCTTCAGCATCAGTTCCTCTGATGAATATTCTGGGTTGATTTCCTTTAGGATTGACTGGTTTAATCTCCTTGCTGTTCAAGGGACTCTCAAGACTCTTCTCCAGCACCCAGTCTGAAAGCATCGATTCTTCAGTCCTCAGCCTTCTTTATGGTTCAACTCCCATATCCATACATGACTACTGGCAAAAACAAAGCTTTGACTAGATGGACCTTTGTCAGCAAAGTGACATCTCTGCTTTTTAATACACTGTCTAGGTTTGTCATAGCTTTTCTTCCAAGGAGCAAGCATCTTTTAATTTCATGGCCACAGTCACCATCCTCAATGATTTTGAAGCCTAAGATAATAAAGTTTCTCACTGTTTCTGTTTTTTCCCCATCTTTTTGTCATGAAGTGATGAGACTAGATGCCATGGTCTTGAGTTTTCTGAATGTTGAGTTCTAAGCCAACTTTTTTCACTCTCCTCTTTCACCTTCATCAAAAGGCTCTTGTTCTTCTTCACTTTCTGCCATTGGGTGGTATCATCTGCGTATCTGAGGTTATTGATATTTCTCCCAGCAATCTTGATTCCAGCTTGGGATTCATCTAGCCTGGCATTCCACATGATGTACTCTGCATATAAGTTAAATAAGCATGGTGACAATATATAGCCCTGTCAGACACCTTTCCCAATTCTGAACTAGTCTGTTGTTCCATGTCCCATTCTAACTGTTGCTTCTTGACTTACATTCAGGTTTCTCAGGAGGCAGGTCAGGTAGTCTGGTATTCCCATCTCTTTAAGAATTTTCCACAGTTTGTTGTGATCCACATAGTCAAAAGTTTTAGCATAGCCAATGAAGCAGAAGGAGATATTTTTCTGGAATTCTCTTACTTTTTCTATGATCTAACTGATGTTGACAATTTGATCTGTGGTTCCTCTGCCTTTTCTAATCTAGCATGTACATTCGGAATTTCTTGGTTCACATATTGTTGAAGACTATCTTGAAGGATTTTGAGCATGACCTTGCTAACATGTGAAATGAGCACAGTTGTATGGTAGTTTGAACATTCTTTGGCATTGCCCTTCTTTGGAATTGGAATGAAAACTGACCTTTTCCAGTCCTGTGGCAACTTCTGAGTTTTCCAAATTTGCTGGCATATTGAGAACAACATTTAACTGCATCATCTTTTAGTATGTTAAACAGCTCAGTTGGCTAATTTTAAAAAAGCTTAGCCTAGTGCCTGGCCCATTTGAAGGACCTAATGAACCAGTGCTGCCTTCCCCTCACTCCTAGGGATTACAGAGAGAAAAACTAAGGTTGTTCCTCCAAACCTCATGTCCTGTGAAGACATGAATCTTATGTTGAAATTAACATAATTCCTCTCATAGTGTCTGTAAGTTTTGCTGCAAATGACAGCCAGTAAGAAGTCAAATTGAGATGTGATCCCAGATCTCCGGATTCCAAAGTAGGCCATGTATTCTGTTCCCTTCTACCATGTCTCCTGCAGTGCCTCTGGGAGGTGTGTCTTCATGCTTCTGAGGCAGATAATGAGATGGCTTGTATTCGTCTATGAACTGTGTTTTATATACCAGCCTTCAACAATTGTCACTGCCACCCTCTCCTCCTTCCAGTGCTCTTCTTTCTTCCAAAGCTCCAGGTCACTCTTACAGCTAGCCTTGTGCCCAAGCCTTTCCCCTTGTCCAAGCTCTGCTCAAAAGCACTGTTTGTAGGGGGTGGGAAGCAGAAGGACCAGATATACCCCAGGAACATGCTCTCCAGAAGTGCCACCTTTTCAACAATTTTAAAAGCAATATGCTTATATGGGGTGTTTAACACCATAATTAAGAGCTGCTAGTGAAAGCAATATGTAAGCAAGACCGTGACATGAGTGAAAAACGAAAGTGTTAGTCACTCAGTCCTGTCTGGACTGTGACCCAATGGACTGTAACTTACCAGGCTCCTCTGTCCAAATTCTCCAGGCAAGAATACTGGAGAGGGTTGCCATTTTCCCTTCTCCAGGGGATCTTCCTGACCCAGGGATAGAACCTGGGTCTCCTGCATTGCAGGCAGATTCTTTACCATCTGAGCCACCAGAACATGAGTGAGAAAGGTAATAAAAAGTAGTGCCATATCTCTTCCTGTCCCCCAGACCCTTTAAGATAGCTGGAAGATAAACCAACTTGCTACCAACATGCTGATGATGGTGACCACTCTGCCTTTGACCTCTTGTTGTCCTACCAGCTAGCAGTGGAATGGTAAGAATCCAGTACAAGAGAGAAGGGAGGAGGTGCTGGCAGAACTCTTCACTTACACTCCTGTGTGGCAGCATCTCTGCTGAAGAGCAGCATCTTCTGTGTTCTGTGTGGTTAGTCCTCGGCTACTGTCTACAGGATGCTTACACCTTGATTTCTCCTATTTTGATCTCAGCTCCAGGACTCAATCTGTTATCTCAATCTGTGCATCTAAAGAACTAGTCTTTATTTTTAGGGAAAAGTATTAATATTTAAAGAGTAATTTTTAAAAATAGGAGACATGAGACTAACCAAGCAAAAACTCTGTGGTTTCTTTTGAATATCAGATTTTGATGTTTTATCCAAGATAAAACAGAGTATTAAGGCCAAATTCTTTTTTGGAAGGTCCTTCCTAAAAATTCTATTTTCTGTCTAACATTTAAAGGCTAAATTTAGAATTTAGTGTTTACTTAATGAATCACTACAGAACAGTTATACTTGAGAGAAAAGAAAATTGATAAAGACAGTTTTTTGCTGTACTATTTCTTCTTCACCTGCAGAGCTGTATACTCAAAGTAAGGAAGTTCTAAGGTATCTTTAGATTCTAAGGTATTCTAGAATCTTTAAGTTTTAAGGTATCTAATTTAAAAATATAATTAGTTGAAAGACATTTCAGAGAAGAACATTAGTGAACACAGTCATTTGTGTTTTAAATTTAAAAGACTTTTTAAACACTATCGTACATTCTGGAGCTATCATAAGAAATGTATTTTACATGGTTACCCTGTTTGCAAACATTGACCACTCATATAACTGAGACCAAGAATTTCATGATATTGTCTTCATCCTTTCTACAGGCAATGCACACTTAGTTTTCATCTTCTATTTCATTTTCGAATGAAGGTTTCACCCTAACAAATTGATTTCATTAACTTCCAGTGGTCTGACTTACAGTTTGAAAAGGAGATGAGAAATAATGCTTCTATGTTATTACAACTGAGTGATTTTAAGGAATATTCTATTTGAGAACCACTAACAAAGATCATGGCATCTGGTCCCATCACTTCATGGGAAATAGATGGAGAAACAGTGGAAACAGTGTCAGACTTTATTTTTGGGGGCTCCAGAATCACTGCAGATGGTGACTGCAGCCATGAAATTAAAAGACGCTTACTCCTTGGAAGAAAAGTTATGACCAACCTAGATAGCATATTCAAAAGCAGAGACATTACTTTGCCGACTAAGGTCCGTCTAGTCAAAGCTATGGTTTTTCCTGTGGTTATGTATGGACGTGAGAGTTGGACTGTGAAGAAGGCTGAGCACCGAAGAATTGATGCTTTTGAACTGTGGTGCTGGAGAAGATTCTTGAGAGTCCCTTGGACTGCAAGGAGATCCAACCAGTCCATTCTGAAGGAGATCAGCCCTGGGATTTCTTTGGAAGGAATGATGCTAAAGCTGAAACTCCAATACTTTGGCCACCTCATGCGAAGAGCTGACTCATTGGAAAAGACTCTGATGCTGGGAGGGATTGGGGGCAGGAGGAGGGGACGACAGAGGATGAGATGGCTGGATGGCATCACTGACTCGATGGATGTGAGTCTGAGTGAACTCCGGGAGATGGTGATGGACAGGGAGGCCTGGCGTGCTGCGATTCATGGGGTTGCAAAGAGTCAGACACGACTGAGTGACTGAACTGAACTGATGGGGCAATGAAAATAAAGACAGACATCTACTACATAGTGGAGTGGCTAACTTCATGGAGCTTACCATCTAGTAAGGGTTAACATAACATTGTGATCTGATGAGAAAAGCTGAAAGGAATATTAAAAATGTGTTCATGATAAGATTTTTGTAAACACCTGTTACATGAGAAAGAAATGCTGGAGGTTTAGTTGTAGTTATCAGTTGTCATGGACATACCAGTTTCTTGACAGTGAAGGTCATCATGAAGAAAGATTTGTGACTATATAGCTCCCAGTATCTTTACTAAATATTGATCACTTTAGCACAAAAATAAATAAAAAGAAAAAAAAAAGATCCCAAACTTTTAAGCCAATCCACCTCGTCTCTTTCTTTTCTTCTTTTCTCCCTCCTATCTTTCTCCCCTTGGTGACAGAATAATCTGGCTTGAATTATTCTGTTTATTTTTTATTGTGATGAAATATACATGACAGAATTTACCACGTTGGCCATGTTAAAGTCTTTTCAGTACAGTCTCAGTGCTGAGTAGCCGTCAACTATATAGTTCCTGAACTTTCGTACCATCCTAGAAGGAAACTCCATACCAACTAGGCAGTCACTCCTCTTTTCCCCTCTTCCTCACCCCTGGCAACTTCTACTCTGTTTCTATAACAATGAATTTGCCTGCCCTTGATATTTCACATAAATGGATTCATACACTGGGTGGTTCTCCGTATCTGGCGTCTTTCGTTTAGCATAATGTTTTCAAGGTTCATGCACGTTATAGCATGTGTCGGTACTGCATTCCTTTAAATAATATTACATTGTAAGCATACGCCACATTTTAAAAATTCATTCGGAGAACTGTTTCATTTTAAGGGGGATTTATTCAGAAAATACTGGTAAAGTAAGTGATTGGACATGCCTTTAAAGGTTTGATTACATACGTATAAGGTGGCACCTAAAGGCTTTCAAAGAAATATGATGCCTATTTATAGAAGCTTGAGTATGATAAAAAGTACTGTATATCCAGAAACTCAGGAAATAGAACTGGGTCTGACTTATGGATTTAGGATTCATCTACATATAGATGGAAAATGAAACCATGAATGATCAATGAATGAAACTGCCCCCCCCAAGGAGCAGATGTAAAGAAAATTAGGACACAGTCAAGCAGAACTCTGGGGATCCATGGGTAAAGAACCTCCATTACCCACCCCTAGAGATGATGATAAATAAAACCTAACTCAGGTAAACCCTCAGGCTCCTCATTTGCAAATAAAATACCTTCTACTTTTTCACAAGGCTTGAAAGAAATTTAAATGAGTCAATATATGCAAAGCAGCTGGTACCCACCCCGTGGGTTGGACCTCAGTTTTGGTGGCTACAAATATTACTCTCTATATTTGTGCTGTCTCTATTGTCAGTTTCTGTGTCTTTGCTATTTCATTACCTTGTAACATCATATCCAGGACTACCTATCTTGAAATAAGCTTTCCTACCATCTTGAATGGAGAAGGCAATGGCACCCCACTCCAGCACTCTTGCCTGGAAAATCCCATGGATGGAGGAGCCTGGTGGCCTGCAGTCCATGGGGTCGCTAAGAGTCGGACACGACTGAGCGACTTCACTTTCACTTTTCACTTTCATGCATTGGAGAAGGAAATGGCAACCCACTCCAGTGTTCTTGCCTGGAGAATCCCAGGGACAGGGGAGCCTTGTGGGCTGCCGTCTATGGGGTCGCACAGAGTCGGACACAACTAAAGCGACTTAGCAGCAGCAGGAGCAACCATCTTAAAAATCAGTCTATTTTAAAATTTTTGGACCAAAAAATTTCAATGGACCCCAGCCCTGGAAGGATAATTATACTATAGAAATTCACTTTAAGCTTTCATGTAGTTTGGGAGTAAGAAGTGAAAAAAATCATTGGATATAGTGTTTTTTAAGCTTATTATGTTACCATATGTGGTGTCTTAAGCTTGTTACTACTCTAAGATCTTTGACTATCTTTGTTCTCTTTTGAAGAATTTCTTTGGATATTTTTAAAAACTTTTTCTTTTGTATTGGGGTATGTCCAATTAGCAATGTTGTGATAGTTTCAAGCGAACAGGGTAGGGATTCATCCATACATATACATGTATCTATTCTCCCTCAAACTCTCCTTCTATCCAGGCTGCCACATAACATTCAGCAGAGTTTCATGTGCTATATAGTAGGTCCTTGTTGGTTATCCATTTTAAATATAGCAGTGTGGACATGTACATGCTTTTGAAACATTTTAAAATAAACTCTCAAAAGACTTGACCACACTTTTCCATTCACTTTTAGTTCATTTGGTATGATTGTTTCTTCCTGCATTTTCTCAAAAAGCTATTAAGATATGAATCACTTTTATATTTCATATTTTTTTGCCTTTCAGAATTTTCTTTATAGTTTTCTAAATTTCTCACATCTTTGCATCTTTCAAGGGGTAAACGTTTTCAGTGTTTTCTCTTATTCAACAGTTTGATTAGTTTTGTTTTTCTGGAATGTCACACCTCTGGTGTATTTCTGTATATATTCCGTATATGAGAATGTATTCTACATTTGGGAAATATGACTTTCATTGAAACTAAAACTACAGAATGGCATTGCATTTTGTGAATATGTGCAAATTCTTTTATTCCTTGTTACTGGATGATTTGTTGTAAACTGAGAGATGGAAACACGCACAAAAAAATGTAACTCATATTCATCTGTACAATTAGAAATGATGCTGGCAATGGACTCTGTCTCCTGAAGCCTGAGCCAGAGCACTTTTCACTGGAAAATGGACAACTCATGATGTTCATGACCTAGTTCAAATTGGCTATTATCCAAATTTGGTGGTCAAAAACAGGACAGAGTCTATGGAAAGCTTCTATTGCCTGTTCTGTTACTAATTTAATACAAGAATTACTGGAATTTTTCTGTATTTTCCCATCTGTTTGGTAGGACATGCTATCTCTTATCTCATGGTCAAGTTACAGGAACTAAAGTCATTTGGAAATATAATAATAGCATTTTTTAATAATCCTATAAAAACCAATATTGACCAGTGAATATAGCATTCACTGGGACCCCCAAAGCTGAATTAACAGCATGGAGAAGCCAGTGAAGATACTTAAAGCTCAAGAAAAATTATAGGAAGAAAATGACAATTTTGTCCCTATAAGGACATAAGGCAATTAGAGGTGAGAAGTTTCTCACACTCAAAATTAAAAATGACAGAGGGAAGGTATTCCTATATGTAATGGGTAGATACTTTAAATGTCAGTAAGTTTTCTATGAACACCTCATGTGGAGAGTAATGGAGAATAAATAGCTTAATGTGCAAGGAGATTTTTTTTTAAACAAACATTGACATTTTAAAGACCTAAACCTCTTAAATGTAATGACTGTTCAAATGCAAAATTAGACAAACAGAGGCATTTGGAGATTACATTTGAGTAGTATCTTGAGAGTCAGATAATGGATGACTCAGATCATCCAAGTGGTCTGGGCTGATTCATATGTTTTAGAAGATGACATCAGATCTCTGATTTTCTCAGTGTTTTTCCCTTTGATCCACCTGGAGCATGCGTGCGTGCTCAGTCGCTTCAGTCACGTTCAACTCTTTGCAACCCCGAGGACTGTAGCCCACCAGGCTCCCCTGTCCACGGGGATTCTCCAGGCAAGAATACTGGAGTGGGTTGCCGTGCCCTCCTCCAGGGGATTTTCCCAGCCTAGGGATCATCGCCTGCACTGCATATGGATTCTTTACCCACTGAGCCACCTGGAACCCCCAAGCCACCTGGTAGTGGTAGTCACTCAGTCGTGTCCAGCTCTTTGCAACCCCATGGATGGTAGCCTGCCAGGTTCTTCTGTCCATGGGATTCTCCAGGGAAGAATATTGGAGTGGGTAGCCATTTTCTTCTCCAGATCCACCTGGTAGTGCCAGACAAATTCTGAACATCAGTGACTTTTCCAGATATAATTTGTGAAGAAAAATTTCCAAACCACCAGTAACAAGTCTAAGGTTTTGAATATATAGGCAATGGTATATCTGAATAAGACTCACTAACATGAGGAACTGGTTTCCCCAATGGCTCAGTGGTAAAGAATCCACCTGCAGTGCAGGAGATGTAGGTTTAAACACTGGGTCGGGAAGATTCCCTGGAGGAGGAAATGGCAGCCCACTCCTGTATTCTTGCCAGGGAAATGCTATGGAGAGAGGTGTCTGACTGGCTACAGTCCATGGCATCAAAGAGTCGGACTCGACTGAGAACACACACAACATGAGAAACGCAAGCCACACATGTAACTGCAGGACGTGTAGGATATGGGAATCCCAGACAGAACCTTTATAGGACAAGAATGGAAGATACAGGATTGGGCTTGGTTTATCTAGGGTGGAAGAAAGGAGCCTTCTAATTCCAATAGCACCTGAATGATGCTTCTTAGAGGACATCTTAAATCAACAAATATTATCTGGTTCCTGTGTTTGGTGCAGAGGATATAGAGAGCATATCCTTGGCCTCTGTCCTAGAAAGGCTTACAGTCTATGGGGGAAACTGACATAGGAACTAAAAGGTGGAGTAATCTGTTGTATTATAATATATCGTTGTTGGTTAGTTGGTAAGTCAATAACATATAAGAGCGAAATTTGAGGGGAGCACAGGACAGTCGGTTTCTGGCTATACTAGGATTAGGAGGCCCTCACAGAGGAGGTGGAAGTTGATAGGGCCTTGGAAGCATGTGTGGAAGTTCTAAATATCAACAAGATAGGAAAAGCATTTCAGCCAGTGGTAAGGACCAAACAAGGGAAAAAGAGATGTTAGAGTACAGATGTTGTGGTATGTTCAGAGAATCCAATAAAGCCACCAAATTGAGAAAGTAGAAAAGGATGAATTGGGAATGGATACAAAGATGTCAGGCCAACATGGCTCTCTCATGTGGTTTACATGATTTCTGTCTTGGAACTATCCTGTTCTCAGGAATACATGTAACCTAGAAATTACTGTTCTAAATCTGTGATTGGGTTTCTTGGCAGAGTGCCTATTTGGAGAATGAATAACAATAGTCTAAGAAAAGCTTGCCAACTTTTCTGTACCTGGTCCTGATCTCCTTTCCATTTATCTATATTTTTAAAAAAATTTTTGCTTATTTATTCAGCTTTGCTTTATTGCTGTGTGGGCTTTTCTCTAGTTGCAGCGAGCCAGGCCTACTCTCCAAATGCAACTTACAGGCTTCTCATTGCAGTGGCTTCTCTTGTTGGGGAGTATGGGCTCTAGATGAGGGCTTTAGTAGTTGAGATTCCAGGACTCTAGAGCACAGGCTCAATAGTTGTAGCAAATGGGCTTAGTTGCACCGCAGCATGAAGGATCTTCCCGAATCAGGGATCGAACCCACATCTCCTGCATTAGCAGGTGGAGTCTTTACTGCTGAGCCACCAGGGAAACCTCATTTTTATATTCTTACATTGCTTATAGTACTAAGAGCTTACAGTGCCATGTCCTTGATAAATTCTGTTGAAAAATATGATAATGAATCATACACACACACACACACACACACACACACACACACACGCGCGTACACATGAAGAAACTTTCACGGCTTTTTGAACATTCAGATTTAACTAATGTGCTGCAACTTTAAAAATAGTTCACTTGAATGTTGCTAGGAACATTCGAAAATAAACTTTCTGACCTTTTGTTGTTTTCCCACAGGATTGAAAAAACGTACAAGGAAGGCCTTTGGAATACGGAAGAAAGAAAAGGACACTGATTCTACGTATGTACTTGAGGAGAACACCACTGCTCAGCATCAGCTGGCGGTGCCCATGTGGGAATGTTGGTCTGGTTTGGGCTGCTGTATAGAAGAATAATGAGCCTGTTAAGCCTCTTATTTGGCTAGAATCCCTGCAAGAAAGTTAGGAAATGGGAAAATCAATACTTGTTTAGACACAGTTAAAAAGGAAAAGGGTTATCTTGATCTCATACCTTTAGCTTTTCCTTCTATATATGTTTGTCCTGCATAAATGTTATCACAAGGTGCGGAGCATTACCCTGTGGCCTTGTCCTCTGATAATTTTTAATTCATGCAAATTGAAGTATCTTTCATATAACTAAAACAGCTAACATTTGACATGACTACACTGGTAACTAGTACTTAGCAAATGCTCAGTGAATGGCAGCAGCTGCTACTCCTATTACTAGTACAAATTAATATGTGGTAAGTTCCTTTTAGGAGAAGGCAATGGCACCCCACTCCAGTATTCTTGCCTGGAAAATCCCATGGATGGAGGAGTCTGGTGGACTGCAGTCCATGGGGTCGCTAAGAGTCAGACATGACTGAGCAACTTCACTTTCACTTTTCACTTTCACGCATTGGAGAAGGAAATGGCAACCCACTCCAGTGTTCTTGCCTGGAGAATCTCAGGGACGAGGGAGCCTGGTGGGCTGCCATCTATGAGGTCACACAGAGTTGGACACGACTGAAGCGACTTAGCAGCAGCAGTAGCAAGTTCCTTTTGAGCGACTAAAAATGGAATTTTCTGGGAAATTCGAGGGTGGAAAAGCTCATATTTAAAGAGATGTTCAATGCAGTTTCAAAATGGGAGAAGCCTTGAGTTTGATCTTCAAGAAGATGAGGACATTGATTTCATGCAAAGGGAGCAGCAGCCAAAGCAGAGATGTAGAAAATCCAAGGAGGTCTTCAGGACAAGCTAAACAGGGCAGTCTGTCTACCTGTCGACTGCTGGTAAATGTGATGATGGGAAGTGAGGCTGAAAAGATCAGGGCTAGATAAGAAGGGGCTTAAGTGCCAGTCTGAGGTGTCTGGGCTTCCTTCCTTAGACAGTGAGCAACCTTGAAGTCGTGAGGCTTTGAAACCAGAGACTGTAAAGGACTGAGGGGTAAAAAGCCATGTTTTATCTAAATATCAGATGTTAAGTCTCCTGATCTTACCTTTTCTTTGTGCTTTCTCTTTGGGTAAATAGTTATTTCATGGAAGCTACATTCACTCTATCTAGTCTTGCCAATGTTTTTAAATGATTAAATTAGAAAAATTTCTGAGCATTTTACAACTTCCATTATTTCTTAAGAAACTGCCATTTTTGAAAAGTTAATCAGAATAGGAGACGGTTTATTCAGCAGAGTCAGGAGACCTGGGCTCTGGCTTCAGCTTTGCCAATAGCTCCATGGCGTTAGAATACACTTTCCTCTAATGGGCCTGCATTGACGTTAGAGTGTAATTTCCCTAAAAGGCCAGACTCTGTCGGATAGCAACATCGTGTCACCTACAATGTGCCACATGCTGTGTGGGATACTACTAGACATATCTCAGGAGAAAGTTGTTAGCAGAAACCAAATCCAGTTTTCTTTGAAGATAGTGTCTGTAACTGACTACACGTAATCTCTGGTGTGTGACGAAAACTAAAAAGGATAAAACCTCCCTCAAAAGGGAAAAGAGGTCAGACAGCCTCCCCAGGGCAGGCTGAGCTATTTGGCTTTGGCAAAAGCACCGCTCTTCCATCATCACTTCTAAAATCATGAAAATGAGAAAGTTACTCCTCACGGCTTTGGGTAGATGGCCAACATCTCTCTGAAGTACTCTTATGAGACATTTGCTTGTAAAATCCCAAGCATCTCTCCTTCACTTCTTATAATCTGAGTGCCCCAGTTTACTGAGGTGTAGCAAATTAGCTATAAACTGGTTCCATCAGCCGTGATGGTCAAAGGACAAGTCATTTAATGTAAGCCTCTGCCTTTCAGGAACCCCCTGCTCTCTGACTGGGTCATACATCATTTTTGCAGAAGGCTGGGGAAATATTCTGGCAATGTACTATCCCGTCAGATTTGGGTAATGCTTATGATAGTCTGCCATCACTGAAACCTTGCTGATGCAAACGGTTTTCAGGGCTGTTGCAACTCCATGAGGGTTGCCAAGCAACCTGCTATGGTAGCTGCCAGCTCCAAATTCAGCTGATTGGGTGTCCTTAGATAGAGTGGGGTTAGAACCAGAGCTTCCTGATTTGATCATCATTACAATGGCTGATAGAAAGAGGAAAGGAGAGAGCCTGTGCTAAATGGCAGGCTCTGTGCAAGGTATTTTGTAATGCACTGATATCCTTTTTAATCCTCATGGTAATTCAATAAGGTTAAAAGTAATATCTCAATTTTAGAGATGAGAAATCAATGCCAGAATGAATTAATTACTGAAGGCTACCCAGAAAATAAGACATGGAGTCAGTTTTCTAGTCCAGCATCAAGTGCCTATTCTTTTATTACCCAGGGAGGGAAAAAACAAAAAGCAAAAAAGAATAGATGGATAAAATTATAATCAAGACCAATAGCGGGGTAAAAGAAAAGGGAGTAGTGGAAAGAGGTAACTATCATTTTTAAAAACAGAGGCAAAAGGTGCCTGGTAGATGATCAGTTTTAAAATGGAAGTCAGTAAATATAGTGGGTCTGCTGTATTTATTTAAAAACATAAAACTTAATAAGAGGAGGTTAGGAAATAAATTGAGGACATGCCCAATTGTCTGAGGCTGCTAAAATCTCTCTCTACTCCTCATCCTGGGTCAGCTTATATTGATATAATAACTTTAACCTAGATAACATTTTGTGAGTATTTACAATGTTCTAGGCACCATTCCAGGCTCTTCATTTATATTAACTCACTGAATCCTTTAATAGCCCTGTGAGGCATATACTGTTATCACAGCTATCATGTAACTGAGGAAACTGAAACACAAAGGGGTGAAGCTCTTGTTCAGAGTTATGCAGCTGGGAGATCTGAGCTGATTGAACCCTGCAGTCTGGTGCTATAGCTGGTGCCCTCCATCACCGTGCTTACTACCACCATACTGGGAAGAACCAGCCTCATTTCCACCAATGGATAAGACAAAGGATTCAAACAGACATCAACACTGCTGTGTACAATTACATTTATTCTGATGAAAATGTTTGAAATACCATCCCTATAGTGGTAATACGCATGAAACCAAGTGGCCTCTGATTTTAGATCCCCTTGCATCTATCACCTGCCCCTAAAGACAGCTCCACAGGATGAGTGCCGCTGGATCTGTCCTATGCAAAAGTTAACAAAATCTCCTCTCTCCTGATCCCTTTAGCAGAGGCTGAAATCCTAGTAAGAAATGTCTGTTTTTTCAGCATATAAATCTGATAAGGAAAATTGGCTTTGATGAGTGTGAGCTGGTACTTTTCTCTGTGCTTTCTTGCCACCTGGGTTTATTGTGGTCATAATAACCCAGTGGATTTACTTGCTTGTCTCAAAAAGCATGTCTTCTTCATCATTTTATCTCCTGAGTTTAGACTAGTGCCTGGCCCATTATAAGTCACTCAATATTTGTTCAATTAATTATACATAACTCTTCCTATCCTTCTTTCTTAGATGAAATTTCTTTGAACCAACTGTTCGGAATTCTCATAGCCAGCAAATGTCCAAACACCCTCAGACTTCTGTCAGCTCTCACGGTCTCATGGTCAAAAACAGTGTCCTCTCTACTTCTAGCCCCTGTATCATTGATTCATTCTTGTATCCACATGGAAATGATTATGAAAAATGATGCACTCCCATCAAATGTTTTATAATCCAAGTAGAATGTTCTGCTAATTTTGAAGGGGGTGTTGGCAGGGAAAGGAATCAAACCTTGGAGCTAAGAAGATGTCCCAGCAAATAAAGAACATTTCACTTGATCCCACCTCCTAAGGAACAGTTCCAACCACACCTGGTGGCTCAGCTGGTAAAGAATCTGCCTGCAATATGGGAGACCTGAGTTTGACACCTCAGTTGGGAAGATCTACTGGAGAAGGGAGCAGCTACCCACTCTAGTATTCTGGCCTGGGGAATTCCATGAACTTTATAGTCCATGGGGTCGCAAAGATTGGACATGACTAAGGGACTTTCATTTTCACTCCACCCAAGCACTTACTAAGGTTTCCTTAAAAACAGTGCAGATCCTCACCTGAGCATGATTCTGGTCTCCATGTTAATAGAATAATATTTTTCTAGCTCCTAATATTAATTAATATTAGAATTAATATTAATTAAAATATTAATATTAATTAACTATTAATATTAGAATTAATATTATTTAAAATATTAATATTAGAATTAATATAAGAGGTTATAAAGTTACAATGACTACCCTTTTACTTCCCCCTTTCTTCTGTTCCTCCAGTTCAGTTTTCCAGAGTAACAGTAATCCCCTTCCTCTATTGCTATAAAGCCTAACATGGCTGCAAGTGGGAAGTTTTGTGTTTGTTCCTAGGGTAGAGCCATCATGGAAGAGGAAAAAGTCCTGTAACAAACATTTTTGAAGACTTAGTATGTGTTGGGAATTATTATAAGTTCTTTATATACTTATCATATTTAAACTGACTTAGAAAGGTTAAGTAATTTGTCCAAGATCAGAGAATTAGTAAATAATGGAGTTGGAACACCTAGATTCATCCTTCTCTAAAGACCTTATTCTTAAACACTGTAGCCTAGCATCACTGTGGATTAAATACCCTGGACTTTAGTCATCAAAGTGAACCATTTAGTAAAATTGCCCTTCATTTCCTGCTCTCATATAATCAAAGGAGCAGTAAATATAGAAAGATGGAGGAAAATACAGATTCTCAAAGTGACTTGAAAAATACCATAGAAATTCCTTCTTATAAGGGGAAGACCACTTATGGGGAGAAGATAAGAGAACAAATCGGTTGGCATTCCTAGTGGTAGTTTTAAATGGAAGCTGATTAAATGGGACAGCTCTTACTGAATTCTCTCAAAAGTGGGCAAGACACTGCACCAACAACTTGTGCCTTTTGGATTTCAATTTTTTATGACTCTCTCCCTTCCACATACATGTACACACACCCCACACTGAAATATCATTCAACCAATTTGTTTTGAGTAGCTTTCATTATCCAGGTTTATTGGGGTGGGAACTGGCAAGAGGTGGTTAATGACTCTTATTGTTGTACTTGAGTCTGTGTAGCAAGAATGATTCATTTTCCTAATAGCTACTAATTTCTTTTTGTTACAGAGGTTCACCAGATAGAGATGGAATTGTAAGTATTTAAATGATCATTTTTAGTAGGTTTGCATTTCAACCTATGCTAGTTTAAATTTCTTAAAGCCCCGTTTCTTTTTTTTTTTTTTTTTTTCCTGCAGGGGGAAAAATGAGCTTAAATGACTTTTCAGACCTCTCACTGTTGTAATTTTTTGTAGTAATTGCACGGGACATAAATACAGTCTTGGTCAAGTTAAACTTACTTATTGCATTCACCTAAAACCTTGCCCCAGAGCAGGCAAGGCAACTAGTCATCAATATGATGGGTCAAAAGTCAGACAGTTCCTGCAGGGGCTGCTACCATCAACTGTTATTTCATTTCCAATTTAATGATATAAGAGCTCATTATATGAGAATGCTTTTCTCCAACAGAGGCCACAAAGTCATAATGGAGCTGAAATCCAATAAAATTGAAAGAAACCTTTCCCTTTTTGCAGTTGAGCTGCAGATACATTTTCTGTATTAAATTCATAAGTAGGGAATGGTCTTGAAACCACTTATGTCTGAATTTACAGCCTGGAGGAGGAAAAAATGTCCACCGGTTTAAGAGTTAACAGGAACTCTGATTCCTCGCTGGTCACCAGATTTCTTGCTTTTTTAGAGAAGTTGGTGGTGCATGAGCTTGGATTTATCCAAGTTGTCCTCATGACAGGCTGCACCAACTTCTAAAATGACTTCCTTCAAAGCCGAATCAGATGCCTATTCAGAAGGTTCAAAAGAACAGCTGTTCTTGAAGAAGGGAAAAAAAGGGACTCACATTAGGCTCATTGGGCTGGAGTGGGAACTAAAATAAACCTGATAGATAATTTTTTTTTTAAATCACCCTTTATAATATTAGACCTAAATTGGGGTGTTAATTGCAGCTATGGTAGGAGTCTTTCTCCCACATTTAACTCAAGGTTCTTAGCTTTGGGGTGCCTTTTGCATTCATGTAGTTCTCTCCATGAAATGTTAAGGAAGTAGACTGAAATTTATCAGACATTGGGTAACACTATAATCAAGGCTCTATTCAGCAGGGGAAAAAAAAGACCCAGAAGACTCAGCTTCTCCTCACCTCTTGCTTCTGGCTCAGAGCCCTCTCGTTAACTCTGTCTCAGGTACTCTGCTTCTGTGTCTTCTCTTCGCTTCTGTCTCAGTCCCCTCCCTGAGTTCTCTTGTCCCCTTCATTCTCACCCTTGCAAGGCTCTGTTAGCTAGTCTCTGCTTTCCCTCCCTGCTGCTCCCAGGCTGGTTTGCTGTCTCTTGCTTCTCTCCCTCTGGCACCCTCAGTCTTGTCTTTTTTTTTCTTTCTCTAAAGCTCCTCCCACGCTTCCGGTCATCGTCTCTGAAGCCCCACTGCTGTCTCAGGTCTCTGCTCTTCTAGGGACCCCCTGTTTGCATCTTGAGGGGAACATGCACTTGGTGCCTGGCACAGCGCTGGTGTGTGACAGGTGACTCTGAGTATGTGCTGTGTCCATAAGCCCAGCTGTGATTCTGCAGACTCACCCACCCTAAGGCAGGGCTTCATCCCTGAGTTCCCCAAGCCCTCCGTCATTGCCACCATGCCCAGTCACATCAAGTTATTTACCAGCAGACGCGCCCTCTTTGTTCCTTAACTGGAATTGCCACGAATGTATCACTGGTCATGATTTTAGAAAAGAGGAGTTGTTTAATTTTGATTTCTCAGGAAACAATACAAACCTGTTTGGAAAATGGGCTGCACTCAAAATAAATTCATGCTCTCAGAAACAGAGTGTACAGCTTCCTAGGTAATTGGACATTGTTAGCCAGCTGCTTATTTTACCACTTGGAAATGTGCCTCCAGTTTTCCCCACGTACTCTGGGCACCAAATTTTGAGAACGCCTTCTCAGACTAGTTGCTATAGAAGTCCAAAATTTCTATTTGCATTTAGTCCCTGGAAATCTCAACCTGATTTTCTTTCAAACTCAGACTGATTTCTTTAAGACCTTATGTCAGTGGAGCCAGTCTACTTTTACATGACTGAGTAAGCTTTAAAGTGATTTCTTTTTGAATATCTGAAGTTGAAATTTATGGTTTTACTAATGTGGTTCTACAGACTATAGGTGGTGGTGTACGCACTTCATGCTTATAAATGACTTTGTCAACACAGGAGTTACACAACAGGTTTAACTGTTTTAATTCAGTTTCTGCAAATCCAGTGAAGCCCATCTTTGGTGACAAGGCTTTTGAGGTTTTGACTACGGAGGCTCTGTGGCTGGGCTGCATGTAGCAAGATGGGCTTGCCCTGCTCTACCCTGGTCGAATATGCCCACTCCTGGCCAAGCTGTCTGCCTCGAAGTTTGAGGCTTTAGGCATCTGTGTGGCAATGCAGTCTAACCCAGAGACAAACTGACTTGTGCAGGACACATTCTGAGTTTTTCCTAAGCAGTTCAGATTTCCACCTACACCTAGACTGGGGGACTGAATGTCACGGTCATTGCTATGAGGAGATCTCAGCTCATCCTGAACATGTGTGCAGGAAAGGGCCCAGATTTGGAGCTGGCAGCTGTGTGTGCTCTGTCTTGATGTCTCCCCAGAAGGCTATGATCCAGGGAAATAAACAGTGCAGCTAGCCTTTTCAGACTGCCATTAGAAATACAACTATTTTTATTCAGTCTGGTGTGGCCCAGTGTTTATTCTCTACCTGTAAATTAAGTGCTGGCTGAATAAGGACTGGGTTCACATCACCCCTGGTGCCTGGGATGCCTCTTTCCCCTTCTCCCTTCTTCTCCTGGCCTAGCCACACTGGCCTGCTGAATAGAGCCTCATTATGGGCCCCAAAGTTCACTCTTTGCTTTGAGAACCCTGCCAAGATTGGTAGGCCCTCCAATTTGGCCTAGATGTTGTTTCCTCTATGGTATGTTTGCTGACTCCATGTGATTCTTTATATGTGTCTTGAAGAACAAACAGATCCTTTAACAACTTTTTTCTACATGAAAACAATCAATTCCAGCAGCCCAGCCCACATGAACCACCCTACAATAACAAAGCAGAGTGCGCGCGTGAAGGAGGAAAAAAAGTTTCGGTAAGGACAACAGATTTTAGTTTAAAATTTCCAAGGGGTTGTAGAAACAGTGAGTAAAATCCCAGTTTGAAATTTGAAAACACAAAAGCATTAAGACTCTTTCTTAGATAGTATTCCCCAATACTGGGGCCAATTTTTAAATCAACTATATAGATTGTATATGTTGATGTCTGAATATACTTTTAAAAAGTGATCAGGCATAAGAGACATGCCTGTCTTAGACAAAGGACAGCAATTCAGATTTTTTAAAAGAATCTGCTATCTATAAGAAAACTTTGGCTATAATATAAACAACATTATACATATTGACAAATAACAGAGTCATTTGTTAGGGTAAGTACTATCTAAGTAACATTAGGAATTTGGCAGGAGCTGGGCCTGTGGGACCTCAGGTACTTGACAGTGGACTTGGGGTGCTGATCCTGGTGGCCCAGACTGTACAACAATGATAGCTGTGTTGTTCAAAATGGTGACCACATGTGGCTATTTAAAATTCAGTTCCTCACTTAACGGCCATTAACAGATGAATGGATAAATATATAGTGCATATATATAATGGAATATTAATCATAAAAATGATAAAATAGTGCCATTTGCATCAACATAGATAGATCTAGAGATTATCATACTGAGGGAAGTAAGGCAGACAAAGATGAACACCATATTATATGATATCATTTACATGTGAAATCTAAAACAACAAAAAAAGATACAAATGAACCCACTTATAAATCAAAAATAGACCCACAGACAGAAAACAAGCATGTTTATCAAGGAAAAAGCCAAGGGAGGAAGGTATAAATTGGGAATTTGAGATTAACAGATATACTACTATATGTAAAATCGATAAACAGCAAAGACCTACTTTATAGCACAGGAAACTCTATTCAATATCTTGTAATAACCTATAATGGGAAAGAATGAGCGTATATATATACACGTGTGTGTGTGTATATATAATTGAACCACTTTGCTGTATATCTGAAACATTATAAAGCAACTATACGTCAGTTAAATAAATACCTATTTTTCTAATTTTTAAAAATAAAACCAAATTCAGTTCTTCAGTGACATTTGCCGCATTTTAAGCACTCCACAGCTACTTGTGGCTGGTTGCCACCATATCGGACAACATACATACAGAACATTTACTTCTTCACAGATAGTTCTATTGGATAGTGCTATTCTATAGGGTTATTTACAAAGTAAGACAAGTCTATCTCAATGGCAAAAAGATAATATTTAGCCAGTATTTCACATGTCTTTAATACTTCTCACCAAAGAGCACAAGGTGGCCGTGATCTGACCTTGGAAAAGAGGAGCATCTACAGTTAAAATTCAGAACTTTGATGAATGTATAATTGAATGCAGTTTTACTACACTTATTGATCTAACCAATCATATTATCTAAGAGGAGATAATAAGCTTGACCAAAGTAAAATACCTATTAAAACATGATCAATATTGCTATCAGCCTTGATTATCTTTAAATAACAGTCATATATTCAAGTTTTAGAAGTGATTCATGTGAATTGTGGGTTTTAGAAAATATAGAAAAGAATTTTAAAAATACATACCTTTTACTCCAAGAGAAAAATCACTCTTTATATTGAATATGTTGGTGAATAGCCAACAATATTTCCCCACTTAAATTACATTCTTCCATGGTTTTACACTGTTTTCCAATTGAAAATCAATAGAGCCATTACCTCCATATCACCACTATGAGCTGCTTAAATTGTTAAACTGGGAGAATTTCTTCCTTAGAGTTTTACCAGAAGAATTTCAACCAGGTTCTGCATTAGCTCTAACTTGATAATTTCGACTTGCAAAATCAAATATATTTGTAAGAATTCACTAGTGTGAATGATGCTAAATTGCTAATTTCTCTAATAGAACTGTGTGTATATATGTGTCATAGAACTGTGTGTATATATGTGTGTGTGTTTTTAATATCAACCCAAAAGAATGTGCGTATATATGTGTCTTGGAACTGTGTGTATATATATGTGTGTGTGTTCTTAATATCAACCCAAAAGAATGTACTATTATGATCTGTTGTTTGTGTTTAGTATTTATGTTTAAAGTGTTATTATTTTAAAAGAAGTTTCTTTTTATAAGCTTTGCTTTCTCTTTATCACAATCTTCCATTTGTTTCCATGGAAACTGAGAAACTTTCCCTCAGCCCAGGTCTAGAAAATTCATAAAATTGAGGAACTTTTGTATTTCTAATATTGTCAGTAAAGAAATACACAGACTCATTTTGTCTGTATTTAGCTGAACCTGCCAACTATCCTGGTCTTGAAAGGCTTTGGTTACAGAGATGAGATTATCATGGAAGCAAACATCTGTAGAACTTCAAAAATTTTGAACTCAGCAATTTATCTAATCTCTGGTTTTTAGATAGCAATTCTTTGTAATAAAGAATTGAGGACTAAAAGATCTATTAATAGTACTATACTCATCACTGAATTCATACGTTTAGTTTTTTGAGATCAGCTTATATCATTTGATTTCCCATTACTCTAAATTACATATGTATTTTGAATATATTATATATGCTTTATAGGGTGGAAAAGGTAATGGCACCCCACTCCAGTACTCTTGCCTGGAAAATCCCATGGACGGAGGAGCCTGGTAGGCTGCAGTCCATGGGGTCGCTAAGAGTCGGACACGCCTGAGAGACTTCACTTTCATGCATTGGAGAAGGAAATGGTAACCCACTCCAGTGTTCTTGCCTGGGGAATCCCAAGGACAGGGGGAGCCTGGTAGGCTGCAGTCCATGGGGTCGCTGAGTTGGACACGACTGAAGCGACTTAGCAGCAGCAGCAGCTTTATAAGGAGGATTTGGAGAGTTTTGCAAGGAAGACATAAGCAAACATTGTTAAAGTAGACATTTTAAAAGAAAACAAGTATGACAAAAAGGAAGTAAGAACCATGCCATTCACCATGAGAGAGATTTTTTATTATGAGATGGCATGTTCTCAAAAGTAGCTTCATAGCTTATACAGGTGCAAAGTTGATGTGGCAAGTTTTTAAAACAACCTTCATTCAAATAGCAAAGAATATCATTGAAGCACTAATTTAATGAAGGCAAATCTATGAGAGGCTTAAAATGATGTTGTCTGATTAAGCATATAGTCTTTGTCAGGAGCAAGACAAAGAAGAGGGATATGGGGCACGGGCCCTTGGTCCCAGTGTGCTGGCTGGTGGAGGCAGGACAGAATTTGTGCATTTGTAAGTTCTAGTGCGGTGTTGGTATATGGGAAGAGACAGGAAAATAATGGACACATTATCTATTTCTCACACACTATTTCCCCTCACTCAACCACTGCTAATTCTTAGAATGCCCAATCAACATGAAGTATCAATTAATGATGATGTTACTAGGTTACTTCTGATTTGGTTTTTTAGTGATCCTGCATGCATGGATGAAAAGGTATCTTCTCCTACCTCCTTGTCAAATGGTGTCAGCTGTTAACATCGTAGCTCAACCAGCCTTCATTTGTGATTGCAAAATTAGGTGTCCTGTCCTCAAGCCTCATTCATCAGCATCTGATGTGTGTTGTTGTGAGACCCATGAGTGCTCAGTGACATATCGTCGCTCTATGTGCTGACAGGAATGTTGTTGAATGGACTCTCCATTATCAACCTCATCTGTGTTTTTATCCTTTGCTCATGAGAAATAGAGAATCCTAGAAATTTCAGTTTGAATGATACCACATCCTTGCTCAAGTTCTCATGGCCATACATGTCATGGCAGTACCAGGGCCGAAAATAGAACTTTTAAGATAATTCTAAGAGAATAATGCTGATGCCCAGTCCTCTCATAATGATCTGTGCTCATGGAGGCCTAGGATGCCTGGATGACAGAAATCCACAATTAATCCTCAAATTGTCTTTTAGTAATTTCATAAGAAAAGTCACTTGAAAAGAACATCAACACTATTTTTTAATACTTAGAGGCTGAGTTAACTAATTGGAATCTGATTCCCTTTATATTTTATCAAAGGTGTTTAGGAAAACTTGAGTCAGTGTTAGAAAAGCTGGAAGAAGATGAATTAATGACTTGGATGAATATTCTCTGGATATGTTGGAAATAACTGTGTATGAGAATAACGTGGGTCAAAATATTTCCATTTAAATATGTACATATTGAATACATCTAGTTATATCCCCTGAGGTATAGAGGATTAAATAATACATAGGGGCTGCTGATTCTTTAGTAATCATATAACATTTGAGTAGCTAGTTGTTAATATCCCTATGCGTATCCTACAGTCTTTTGTTAAGTAAGTGTGTGAGTTCTTTTATGCAGTGTCATGCCAACTCAATTTACCATTCAGTTACACCAACGTGGTTGCTTAATAGGCTGCTGTAATGTGTCTTTCCAATGCTGGATTTTGATAGCTCTTGCTAAATGCAGATAAGACAAGTTTTCTTTGTTTCTTTTTTATTAATTCAAATGTTTCTTTTCTAAATGTATTTTCAAATTTATTACAGAAGAAAAGCAATGGAGCACCAAATGGATTTTATGCAGAAATTGATTGGGAAAGATATGTGAGTATCAGGTTGTTTTTTATAAATACTTCAGTGTGAAAAAAAGTCAAGGCATGCTTATATTTAAAATAGAGCATAGAAATAAGTGAAACATCTCATTAGGAAGTGCTGGCACAGGTAGCCTGGTATAGAGGCTAAGAGCACTAGAGTCTATTAGACCTGAGTTTGAGATCTGGCCCCTCCATGGAACAGCTATGTGTGGCTTTGGTTGTTTGCTGGCCACCATAAATGAAGTCAGTAGTTACTTTATAGCATTATCGAGAGGATTCAATGAGCTAACTATTTGCAGAATATTTCAGTAGCCTGCCTAGCCTGGCATACATGTTCAAAAAACATTTTTAAAAATATTAACTCTAGATATTCAATCCTAATTATATTGATAAGCAGCTCTGAGTATTGAGTCAAGTCCGTTCATGTCTAGGCCTTGATTTTGCAATGTCCTCGTCTGTTCAGGTGGCTATAACAAATATGCCCAAAAACTGAATGGCTTATAAGCACAAACATTTATATCTAACAGTTTAGGAGCCTGGGAAGTCCCACTTGCTGGTTGAGTGCCCACTTGCTGATTCATGGAAGGCACCTTCTAACTGTAACCTCACTGCAATCTCTTTTATAAGGGCACTAATGTCAATCATGCTGTCTCCTCCCTTGTGACCTAATCACCCCCAAAGGCCTCACTTCCTAATACCATTACCTTGGGGTTTGGATTTCAACTTATAAATTTTGGAGCAATACAAATATTCCCACCATAGCATATGATAATTATTCTAGCCTCATAGTACAGATTTTTCCCAAGTCAAATGACAATCAGTTGTTTTTTCCCAAGGAGTGAGGGTGAATCCCAGGGGAGACCTAAATCCCAGTGGTCTCCCAGTGGAGACCTAAACTCTCCTTGTGATTCCCCCAGTAGCCAGTTAACCTCATCACCACACACTTCACCAGCCACAATAGGATGGACAAAATTGCTCTTATATTTCTAATCATAGAAAACATATAGGCCATATTCACATCAAAAATCACTTTTATTGCATACCAAGTCCCTAAATTCATAATTCTTACAAAATGCCTTTGTACTTACAACTTAGGTGACTGTCTGACCAAACCTCCTCTTTCATAAAAATTAAACTTGATGTTAATGCATTTGCACATTTGTTAATAATAATTTCATTTTTTAAAATACCACCATTCATATTATGACATGCTACTAAATTCTTACCACCTTTTTGTTGTTCAGTTGCTAAGTCATGTCCAACTCTTTGTGACCCCGTGGACTACAGCATGCCAGGCTTCCCTTTGCTTCACTATCTCCCGGAGTTTGCTCAAACGCATGTCCATTGAGTCAGTGATACCATCCAACCATCTCATCCTCTGTTGACCCCTTCTCCTCCTGCCTCAGTCTTTCCCAGCATCAGGGTCTTTTCCAATGAGTCAGCTCTTCAAATCAGGTGGTCAAAGTATTGGAAGCTTCAACATCAGTCCTTCCAATTCAGGGTTGATTTCCTTTAGTATTGACTGGTTTGTTCTTGCTGTCCAAGGGACTTTCAAGAGTGTTCTCCAGCACCACAGTTTGAAAGAATCATTTCTTCCGTGTTCAGCTTTCTTTATGGTCTAGCTCTCCCTTCCACATATGACTACTGGAAAAAACATAGGTTTGACTATACAGACCTTTGCCTGCAAAGTGATGTCTCTGCTTTTTAATACACTGTCTAGGTTTCTCATAGCTTTTCTTCCAAAGAGCAAACATCTTTTAATTTCATAGCTGCAGTAACCATCTGCAGTGATTTTGGAGCCCAAGAAAATAAAATCTGCCACTGTTTTTTACCACCTTAGAAGGTGAATACTACATTACCTGCATTTATAGAAAGGAAAAATGAATCTCAAGAAAATTCAATTATTCATGCCACCCGTACACTCCAGAACATGTCATTCTGTCAACCTCATTACCTAGTCTTCCCTTATACCTGTTTCCCAGTGTTGAGATCTTTTTTATATTTTCCACAATTCAATTCCGTAGATCTATGATAGCCCCTATGTTACCCCATGGACTTCCGTGGTAGCTCAGCTGGTAAAGAATCCACCTGCAATGCAGGAGACCCCAGTTCAATTCCTAGATTGAGAAGGACCCCTGGAAAAGGTATAGGCTACACACTCCAGTACTCTTGGGCTTCCCTGTTGGCTCAGATGGTAAAGAATCCATCTACAATGCGGGAAACTTGAGTTTGATCCCTGGGTCAGGAAGATCCCTGGAGGGGGGCATGGCAACCCACTCCAGTATTCTTGCCTGGAGAATCCACATGGACAGAGAAGCCTGGTAGGCTCCAGTCCATGGAGTTGCAAAGAGTTGAACATAACTGAGCCATAAAGCACAGCACAGCATTTTACCCCACATCTAAATTGTTCATAAATAATATTATAAGGGAAGTTACTAAATATATTAAGCAAGGTAATTTTTTTCTCAAAATTAGCACTTTTTCACCTAAAAAGAATTTTTTTGTGTTTTATAGGATTTTGTAGAATTTTTATTATAACAAAAATTTTGTTATATTTTATAGACGTCTTTAATGCACAGGAATGGGATACTCTAAGCAAACAAGAAGCATGATAATTAAAATACAAAATTATTATTGATTATTCATCAATATTTGATTATTCATCAAGTATTTCTGATACTCCATCCAACCCTAAAACTTAGTGCCATCCTTAACAACTTGTGAGTGTTTAAAGGAAGCAGAATATCTCTCAAATTTGCTTAGTCCTAAAAATTATTCAGGTCATAGGAATTGTGGCTATAATTATATTAATACACTAGACTCCACTTTCTTTAAGTAATAAGAAAGGGTTTATTCTTAATAGACTATGTCACTGTGTTTTTGGCAGGGATGGATGTGGCCTTAAAGCAAAACTCTAAAGTTTAAGTAAGGTTTAACTGACTTCATATTTGAGGGAAGAGACTTTCAGGCAGAAAGGAGGACTTTTATGAGGACCCAGAAGTGGGAAGAAGCTTGTAGTGATCAAATCTCATATGTCAACAATGGGAAGAAGGCCCTGTGAGAATCAGGCAGGGCCTTCTGGGCTATATAGTGGTGCTAGGTTATTATTCTAAGTGCAGTAAAAAGGCAGGGACAGGTTTTTGGCAGGAAAGTAAACTTAATACTCTTGCACTTAAAAAAAAAAAAAGCCAACTTTTAGTGCTGAAAGGACAAAAGGGAGATAATAAATGCTCAATAAATGGCCACTTTTCCATGGCACTCAGGCCCTTTTCTCTCTGTGGTCATCACATATATGTTGCTTCAGTGACTCCAAGATCTCTCTCTCCAGCTCTGTCCTCTTTCTTCCAGTCCTATAACCTCGGAGGCCACCTTTGAACTCTGCCCCCTCTTCTTCTCTCAAGCACAGAGTTTAGTCTCAAAACACCTGGTGGGTCAAGACCCAGGTCTGTCATTTGCTAGATGTATTTCCTAGAGAAATGACATCAGATTTCTCTTAGTTTCCTCCCTGGTGGACGGGATGATTCTTTCCATGAATGATTGCTGTGAGGCTTCCCCGGTGGCTCAGACGGTAAAGAATCCGCCTGCAGTGCAGGAGACCCAGGTTCAGTCTCTGGGCAGGGAAGATCTCCTGGAGGAGGAAATGGCTACTCACTCCACTATTCTTGCCTGGAGAATTCCATGGACAGAGGAGCCTGGCGGGCTAGAGCCCATGGAGTCACAGGGTCGGACACAACGGAGCAACTAACACACACACACACACACACACATGCACACACACACGATTGCTATGAAGAGTCAGTGAAATAAAACAGGCCACGGTACTTACCATATAATAGGAACTAAAATATGGCAACACTAATCCCAATCACGCAGACTTTTATCTTTCTTATCTTTTTCCTAAAAATGTTAGTTGTCTCTTGTTAGAATGAGTTCAGCCAGGAGTACTCCCAGGATTTGATGGAAGAAATCTTGGAATCTTCTTGAACATTTCCTCTCCTTTTTCTCCCATGACCAATCTGTGACTGAGAACTCACAATCTGTCCTTCCAAATGTCCTCGATTCATCCCTTCCCAAAACTAACAGCTTGGTCCTTCTTAGCATATCTCACCTGAATTGTTGCAAGTATCATGAGTTAGTTTTCCTTTCTCCAGTTTC
Organism: Capra hircus; assembly: GCF_001704415.2. Lineage (NCBI taxonomy): Eukaryota > Metazoa > Chordata > Mammalia > Artiodactyla > Bovidae > Capra > Capra hircus. The sequence goes on from NC_030810.1 coordinate 42,225,127, forward strand.
TTCTGTCCTCAGTCAATCCTTAGCATATTTTCAACACCTCATGATTCTGCTTTCAGGAAGTGCTGTGCTCACTCACTCAGTTGTGTCCGACTCTTTGCAACCCCATGGACTGTAGCCTGCCAAACTCCTTGTCCATGGGGATTCTCCGGGCGAGAATACTGGAATGGGTTACCATGCCCTCCAGGGGATCTTCTAATGCCAGGAATCTAACCCAAGTCTCCCACATTGCTGACAGATTCTTTACCATCTGAGCCACCAGGGAAGCTTTCAGCGTGTCTCACGCTAGTTGAGACGCTGCAGTAGCCATGTCAAGTCCAGACTTTTCCCCTATAATGTTGCCGGCCCCACCCCAGTCTTCTTTTCCATGGTCTTGCCCCCGCCCATACAGCTTCCTCTCCAGTCCTGTCATCTTCATCTCCCTCTCCCTTTCACCGTGAGAATCATGCTGTCCAATCCTGCCTTGGTGTCTCGGTACAATCTCTTCCTCACCACGGACTCCCCTCTCCTCTCCATCTGACCCAAAAGGCACACAAAGACTCCTTGATTCTTCCAGATCTCACAAATTTCCTTTCCTTTCAGACCCCATCAGTAATATTCTGTGTTTTGCCTTTTTTTTTTTTTTTTTTTTGAACTTTGACTACCAGAATACAGACAAAGATAATTTCAATGTTGTATCCCTGTCACATTGCTTAGCATGATCTTTGGCTTATAGGAAATGCATGATACATTCTCTTTGAGCATTGTCTTTCATTGACAATTGACTTCTAGTTTATTTTCCCAATAGGAAGACTCTCCAAATATTCTTGAGTAATTTTATAAACACGGAGGAGCCTGGTGGGCTACAGTCCATAGGGTCGCTAAGAGTCGGACACGACTGAGATTTCACTTTCACTTTTCACTTTCATGCATTGGAGAAGGAAATGGCAACCCACTCCAGTGTTCTTGCCTGGAGAATCCCAGGGACGGTGGAGCCTGGTGGGCTGCCGTCTATGGGGTCGCACAGAGTCGGACACGGCTGAAGCGACTTAGCAGCAGCAGCAGCAGCAGCAGCATTCAAAACAAGAGGCACGTCTATATCCTTAACTAGATGACTCTTGAAGGAATGTGAGTAATTTCTTTACCATTGTCAGGACAATGATTGTTTAATGTGCACTTGTATTTTATAGAATTCCCCTGAGCTGGATGAAGAAGGCTACAGCATCAGACCTGAGGAACCCGGCTATATCCTTTCTTTATATTTTAATCTTAATTTCCATTTGCTTTCAGAAAGCAGGATGATAAATTTAGGATTTGCAGAAGTGCCGAAACCCAAGCTTCTCAAGTCCTGTTGTCACTCGTATTAGAGATGAATAAACAGCACAGAGAACAGCCTGATCACTAACAAGCAGGCACTTTGCCTTAATCTATTCATAGAAAAGAGAGAGAGGAAAAAGACAAAAACTGCGCTGAAAAACAATTGTGCAAATTATGGGTGCTGGGTTGTCTTCTAAAATCTGATATGATAACACTACTTATGGTGCCTGGGAGATAGCTCTGACTTGTGCTTTCCCCACAAACCATCTCTGGTCAGAGCAGGTCACACTCTGAAGCCCCAAAAGTCATCACAAATCCTTCGCTGAGCAGCCTTCCTGTCTCCTATGGTAAGAGGAAGTTCCCTTGGGCCTATAACTGTGAGTGCTGAGTGTGACGCACGTAATGGACTTTGTAACCATTGCTCCTTGAAATTTGCCATCCTTAACCATGTTCCAAGGAAAGGCGGATAAATTCTGACTCTTTCCTGCTTTACACTTTGATTTTTGCTTTGCTTTGCTTTTCTGCCACCCAAGTGTGCTTCTGCTTCTCTTTGTGCAGCCGTTCTTGTCTTATACCCATCATTGCCTCTGAGTAGAAAAGACAGTTATGCATCTTTAACTGTGTTCTACCTACCAAAGGAAAGCACTTTTATTCTTCGAGCGAATCAGAAGAGGAAGAAGAATCACACAAGAAGTTTAATATCAAGATTAAGCCATTGCAAGCTAAAGACATTCTTAAGAACGCTGCAACTGTAGATGAACTGAAGGCATCAATAGGCAACATTGCACTTTCCCCATCACCGGTGGTGAGTGGCTTTTTATTTCAAGCTTTGGTGAGGTTGGACTGACAGCTGTGCTCTGCCCGTACATGTTAAGTAGATCAGAAACTCTTTAAGCTGATAAGTGCATATGGTCATGATTTTATGAACTCTTTAAACCTGAAACAGCTCATTCTAGCTATGGAAAATTATGCTAATTTTATATTGCAGTTGTTGTGCTTTTCAAAGTGGGATCACATTTGTTTTTGACCTTTTCTTGCAAGCATTTTTCAAAGGAGGAAAAAATAACAAATATTATCCAGACTTACTTCTGAAACAATTAAAAACAATATGAAGTTTACATATTTACTAACAACAATTTTTAAAAACACATTTTAATGTCTTATTTTATGATGCAACACATAAAAACTCATGGAAAGAAAACCAAGGAGATTGCTTTCTTTAAGGAAAAATCCTTTTCATTGCCAATGCTTCAAAAAGAAATATTAATCTAATATAATAAACCATATTCTAAAAAGATGTTAAAACTCACAAGCTTCATTATATTTATTATCAAATTGTCTTAAAGACTCTATTTAGGTACCCCAAATACAGATATGCCTTATCTATATTGAACAAATTGGTATTTTTCTGCAGTTTACTTCTTTTCCAATTCTTGTCTATTAAATTTCTCTAGCTGCATTCTGAGTTCCAACATTTACAGTGTTTTCTCTATAGTGCTTGATAAATGCTGCAATTGTTTTCTAAAAATAACTGTGAAGAGCAGACGAAGGCTCTTGTATTAGGAGCTAATATATTCGTAGCTTCTTGGCATCTTCTTTAGAGAGATGTCATCCCCCAGCAGCGTTTCCCATGAATGAGATAGTTAATAAATGCTGGACCATTTTTTCTCTGCTTCTGGAATATATCAACTAACATTTCTATAGGAGTTGTAATCACTCATCCTTTGGGTGCCTGCCTGGGATGGATAAAATCTCTAATGATGCTTTCTTTAGTGCTTATAATGGTCTTTACCACTGCTGTTAGAGTCTACTAACATGATTGCTAATAGTAATCAACCACAGGAAATAATATTTCAGATAATTTTTAATCATATACTCACTTGCCATCTTAAGATGTCTTCTCGAAAAGGGAGTCATGACATATATTAGTTTCCTTTCCCTTCTGTAATGGAAGGTACAAATTTTAAACTCACATATTGTTCTGTAATATATGCAATTTGTAGTAACAAAGACATTTTACATGTGCACACTTTCACTTTTCAGTTGACATCTTTCAAATCATTTTTTATTTACTAAAATATTTTTATTAATTGTAAAATTTTATTTAAATGATTGAAACAAATTTATATTTACTTCTGTTTAGGGTGTAATAGACAGTGGGCATTGGGGAGCTACCTGGATAAGTATAAGAAGGCAAGTTCATGGAATTCAGTGAACAAATTTACATGAAATAAAACTTATTAGAAAGATTCCAGGCATGTGGTTTATATTTTCTGAAAGCTAGTTAGAAGAAATCCTTTCCATAAAAAAGAATATCTCTTCATATATCTGATTCACTTTGTTGTACAGCAAAAACTAACACAACATTGTAAAGCAACTATACTCCAATTAAAAAAAAAAAAGAATATGTCTACTCAAGTTATCTGGTAGCTATTCCTCCCACTGCATATGTTCCTAAGGGTATAGCAAGGAGAGTGGCTGTCACTCTGAGCTCTTCCCAACACCTGTTTTTAAAGTGAGACATTGACATGATGTGGTTAAGGCTGACAAAAATAGAGAAACAGTGCGAAAACTAAATTGAGACACCCAGAGAAAGTAATCCCAGGGTTAGGCAGACCAGTAGCCCCACAAACCAAGAAAACCTGGGACACCCCACCCCATCACTACTGCCCTGGCATTCCCAGCCAGCTCCCTCTAATGTGAGACCCTACCTCTGTGATTGCTATGATTCCCAAATATCCATGATTTTTGACAGTTAGTGTAAGAAAATGAGCTGTGATTGCTGCTTTAGGGAAAGATCCGCATGTTTCTAGATAAACATAACTATACAGAGAGATTAGAACTGAAAATATATTCTTACCTTTAGAATCCTTGCCCTCGTCTAGATAACCCAAAACCTAATATAGGGATATTTCACAAAGGACATAAAACTGGATAAATGGAAATAACCTTCTGAAATCCAGTTAGTGCCAGGATAAAAATGAGCAATATTTTGTACAACTTTAGATGTTTCTAGGCATGCAGTCAAATGTTCATACATCTACACTTAATTCAGGTACAAAAAGAGAAATAGGACCTATACCAATTAATGATAATACAGAATATTTCTTTTAGGTGTTGGTTCTAATGCCACAAAAGCATCAATTGTTACACTAATAGAGTTAAAGAAAATGATAGGATTCACAACAATGGCTGATGTTGAATTTCTGATTTCTATTTCTTCTGAAGAATTTTAAGACAAGGTTGTGTTTCACTTCCTCTTTTCATCTACCTGTAAATATGTAGCAATGAATTATAACCCATTTGATATCTCTTATCATGAATTTATTTTCACTTTATTTGGATAGTCTTACTATATATACTTCATTGTCAAATTACTTGATAAATGAATGAATGGATGTATGAATGAATCATATATATATATCTATTTGTATATACAATATAAACAAACCTATATGAAAATTACTCCTCCCTAAAAAAGAAAGCTTCAACAACATAAAAAAACATAAAAAATCAGGGTTTTACTTGCTAGCAAAAATTCTACTATATTGACAAATAAACATAGTTCCAGTCCAGATCTTACCTTGGCCCTTGATTTTTATATAGAAATCAAGTTTTAATAGGGACCAGGACAAGACAGAGCACCAAAAAAAAAAAAAAAAGACAGAGAGAGAGGAGGATGCAACTTACAATCAAAAGATGCTAATTTCTATTCTTCTCATGTTGTGATCTCCTAATAAGATATCATGAAAATGTTAATCACTCAGTCGTGTCCAACCTCATGGACTGTAGCCCACCAGGCTCCTCTGTCCATGGAATTCTCCGAACAAGAATACTGGAGTAGGTTGCCATTCCCTTCTCAAGAGACAAACCCAGACCTCCTGCCTTGCAGCAGATTCTTTGCCATCTGAGCTACAAGAGAAGTCCTAAGATATTATAGTAATAGGGTAAAGAAGGAAAATCACCCAGGTTTGAATTAGGGATTCTGTTAGTTTTGAATTAGTTGTTGAATTAGGGATATGTATGAGTTAGGATATTAGTAGATCTGCTTCACCAGAAATCAAAATATTAATAGTCATGGCTTAAATAGAATAGATGCTTTATTTTTATCCCACATTAAAGTCAAAGCAGGATGGATTGTAGCCCACCAGGCTCCTTTGACCATGGAATTCTCCAGGCAAGAATACTGGAGAGGGTTGCCATTTGCTCCTCCAGGGAATCTTCCCCACCCAAGGATTGAATCCATATCTCTTGCCATGTCCTGCACTGGCAGGTGAATTCTTTACCACTGACACCTGGGGAGCCCAGATACACATATATCCAGCTAAAATCCCAGACTCTGTTATTAAAAGACAAAGGAGTGAATGAATACTGGTAGACACGGACAGTTTCTGTGTCGCTATATCTTAAATAATCTCAGAGTAATGGGAAATGGGACTTTTTCATCTATCTTAAGTTATTCCCCAAACTTATTGAAATGAGGAAATTTCCTTTTAAAGATTTCTAATCATTGATTTCTAAATACCAGTGATGTTATGCTACATACTAGCCAGCAGCAGGACTAAAAATACCAATTTCAGTTAAATATCAGTTTATGTGATTGATACAGATTCCTCCAACAGTAATAGTGCTCCCTCTATCTTACAGAGTTCATTGCTTTTTGAGAAGGACTGCCTCATCATTGAAAGAAATGTGCTAAACCCAAATTAAACCCAAATGCTGTCTCTGTAAAACTTTGGTTCATGTTATAGTTGTGCTCTTTGGAGGACTGGACAGAGTTCGATCCAAAGGAATTGGACTGTCCAAAAGGACAGAGTCCCTCCTTTTCTCAACAGGTTTTGCATGAAGCATATTATCTCTCATTCCAAGGTTAGTGTGCAAGATACTGGGCTCAGTATTCAGGGGTAGGGTTAGTTCAGGAGGTAAGCTGTTTTGCATGTCCAACAACAGCCTCAGCTAATCATCTGGGGAGCTCTTGAGCTAGAATGACCCTTCACAATTGTTCTAAATTGGGCTGAGATGAATAATCATTATACTGCTACATCAATCAGTGCTCCAATATGGGCTGGCTAAGAAGGGGCATGACCTTGGCCGAGGTGGCTCTCTGCAGCTGTGTCAGACCCTGAAGTGTTAACAGATGAAGGCTGTCTGCCAATGGCACTCTTAACAGCTGTGTAAAACACCCTTCTGAAGACAAGTCTGCACAGCACATTTTGGCACCTAGGGTTACCACCTTCTCTTCCATGTGTTTTGTGGCCATTTGTTTAAGTGGTTTCTTATAGAATTTTAGGAGGTAGGCATATAACAATTGAAAAAGCAGGTGTCCAGACAGCAGGCCTAGGTCTGCCATGTTCTACCTGTGTAAACTTAGATGAGCCCCATCATTGTTCTGAGATTATATTTCCTTTTCTGTAAAGGAAGGATAATAATAAAAAAAAAAGCAGAGACACTACTTTGCTGAAAAGGTCCATCTAGTCAAAGCTATGGATTTTCCAGTGGTCATGTATGGATGCGAGAGTTAAACTATAAAGAAAACTGAGCGCCAAAGAATTGATTCTTTTGAACTGTGGTGTTTGAAAAGACTCTTGAGAGCCCCTTGGACTGCAAGGAGATCAAACCAGTCCATCCTGACTCATTGAAGGCAGGAGAAGAAGGGGACAACAGAGGATGAGATGGTTGGATGGCATCACCAATTGGATGGACATGAGTTTGAGCAAGCTCCAGGAGTTGGTGATGGACAGGGAAGCCTGGCGCACTGCAGTCCATGGGATTGTAAAGATTCAGACACCACTGACAACTGAACTGAACTGAAGGCTAATAATAGTCTTTATGGAGTTTTTCTGCAGATTATTGTTGGTCTCTGGCAGGATCAAATCTTCTTTGATGTTTTGTCCCCTGTGCTTAGCACAGTACATGGCACATATTGGGCATGCAGATTTGATAAATGAGTGAATGGAGAAAGCACACAGAATATCCTAGTAACAGTTCCTGATGCAAAAGTAGTACTCTGCAATTGTTTGTTTCTTTATTACTAGGGTATTATTCAGGGTTCTCCAGAGAAACAGAACTAACAGCATATATGTGTATATGTGATGGTGGCTTAGTCGCTAAGTCATGTCTGGCTCTTGTGACCCATGGACTGTATCCTGCCAGGCTCCTCTGCCCATGGGATTCTCTAGGCACGAATACTGGAATGAGTTGCCATTTCCTTCTCCAGTATATGTGATAGATAGATGTATATATGTGATAGATAGAGAGATAATAGATGGTAGACCTGTTGTAACAAATTGGCTTCTCATGATTATGGAGGCTAAGTCCCACAATATGCTGTCCACAAGCTGGAGGCCCAGGAAAGCTGGTGGTATAATTCATTTCAGTCTAAGGCCTGAGAACCAGAAGAGCTAACAGTGTAAATTCTGAGGGTGCAAGATGAGAAGAGATATCCCAGCACAAATGGTGAGGCAGAAAACAGGGTGAATTCCTCCTTCCTTTCCCCTTTTTTCTCTTTAGACCCTCAATAGATTAGATGATGCGGACCCACATAAGGGAGGGTTATGTACGTTTCTAAGTCCACCAGTTCAAATGCTACCCAAATGCTAGTCTTATCTGAAAACACCCTCATAGCACACCCAGAAATAATGTCTAACCTGGATACCTGATAGCCAGCCAAGTTGACATAATATTAACCATCACACTATTATGTATATATGTATGTATGCATTTATTTATATATACTTGTATATATATATTTTAAGATAACTTTTGCTCCTTTATTGAGAGTCATGGGATTATAATGTATCTGTATCTCAAGTCTTGAATTCATTTGAAGAGGTTTGGACAATCTCTTGCCTGTCTTAAACTTTAATTTTGAACCAAATCTGATTGACCTTTAAGAGGAATTCTAAATCCATTTTTTCCATATTGGACATTTGTGATTGATATTTTTTTAAGCACAAACAGAGACTTTGTACTTACCCCTGAAGGACCTAGCATACAGTGCTAGTTTATCTTGCAGAAAAGATACTGGAATCTGATAGACTGAACTCAACCTCTTGCAAACTTAAGCAAATCTCTTAAACCTATTTGAGTATCACTTTCCTCATAACTAAAATGGGAATAATGAACACCTACCTCACACAGTGGTTGTTGGGATGTCCCTCTCTTTCTGTTAATAAAATGTAAAGATTTTTCTTTTAAAGGAAAATATGGAAACAGAGGTGTAGGACAAATCACTTTGCTCTCTGCTTCCCTTGGTACCACACTCTTTACATTCAGGATAGAAACCAACCTCTATTACAGCTTTCACAAATGGTTTTGTTCTTAAAAGGAAAAGATTTCTCAGAGGGGAAAACAAAAACAACAAAAAGAAATCTTAACATGCAATGGGATACCATTAATTTCCTTTAAGATAATTTGAGGGAAATGCAAATAGTTAATTCAATGACATCACAATTACTCAGACAACCGGGCTCTACCTCTTCGCTGGGGTTGCTTTGCACAAGTTACAAAACCTGAGCCATGGTTTCTTCATTAGTGAGTGAAGATAACTCCTGTACCAACTTCACAGGGCTGTTGTAAGGGTGGAATGAGTTAATATAGTAAACACCATATTGTAGGATCAGACACTACGCTGAGGGATCATTCTATTGTTAGAATTGTTTGCAGAGTCTGGGGCACATTTTTAAGAATATCATTAAATGGTGATAAATCAGGAAACCCAAATAGCCAAAAGTCATGTAAAGCCAAGATCAGTAATTACTCTGAGTATCAAACTAGGAAAATGCGTTAATAAAATAACTTTTGTGCTGCCTGTAGATTGATTTTGAAGCCATTCCAGAAGCATTCCTAAATTGTTTTAGCATTCCTGATTTTGTTTTAACAAAATCCCTTGAGTAAGTATGGTGCTTCTTCAGCAAACCCTGTTGAAAGCTAGCATTCCCAATGGGATTCTATACTGTACACCCCCACCAAATTCATTTCACGGAGAAATGACATCATTTTCTATCCCTCTTCAAATCAGTTCACTAAATATTTGAAGCCAGCACTGCGAGCTAACATCAGAAATAGTGGACAGATTTTTGTTCAACATTCATGTTAACTACAAGCTTATCTTAAAAGAGAGGGAATATATGTATACACATTGCTGATTCACTTTGTTGCACAGCAGAAACTAACACAACGTTGTGAAGCAATTATACTCCAATAATAAAATTTTAAATAATGTATAGTTGATATGGGAGGTGGCCCACAGAGGCTGAACTTCCCCTTGTGATCCAAACGCCTGCCTCTCTTCACTCAGTCCTGATTAAATATATGGTCTTATGTAGCCAACTTCTCCTCTGGCCTCCATTTCACAGTCTTTTGGCTTCCTTACCCCTCACAGGATCTCAGAGGTAGACATATCAATTTCTTCCAAAACCCATAGAATTTTCATCATGTGCTTCAGTGATGTGTTCTGCTCACGAAGTACCTTGATCCTGAAGCTCCTATAGCATTCATGGAATTGAGAAAACAAACACTACATTTTAATTGTTGGTAAAATATCATCTTTTCCTTTTGTTATGAGCTGCTGTTAATTCCATTATTTTTGTTCTTTGGTGAGTCAAGGATCACAGCTGACTTACCTTGAGAGTTGTTCTTAACTACAAACTCTCAGTTCTGTACTGAATACAAATTTTTCCTCCAAAATAAGTCAAACTAAGTTTGCATTCAATTTAATTCAGATGACCATTATATCTACTACTGTGGGTAAGAGGGCCTAAGATGAAATGGAGTAGACTTCATAGTCAACAAAAGAGTCCAAAATGCAGTACTTGGGTGCAGTCTCAAAAATAGCAGAATGATCTTGGCTTGTTTCCAAGGCAAGCCATCCAGTTTCACAATGATTCAAAGTCGATACCCCAACCACTAATGCCCAAGAAGCTGAAATTGCATGGTTCTATGAAGACCTTTAAGACCTTCTAGACTAACACCAAAAAAAGATGCCCTTTTCATCATAAGGGATTGGACTGCAAAAGTAGGAAGTTAAAACATATCTGAAGAAACAGGCAAGTTTGGCCTTGGAATACAAAATGAATCAAAGCAAGGGCTAACAGAGTTTTGCCAAGAGAACGCATGGGTCATAACAAACATCCTCTTCCAGCAACACAAGAGTTGATTCTAAACGTGGGCATCTCCAGATGGTCAATACCAAAATCAGACTGATTATATTCTTTGCAGCCAAAGATGGAGAAGCTCTATACGGTCAGCAAAAACAAGACTGGGAGCTGACTGTGGCTCAGATCATGAACTCTTTATTGCAAAATTCAGACTTAAAATGAATAGAATAGGGAAAACCACTAGGCCAGTAAGGTATGACCTACATCAAATCCCTTACAATTATACAGTGAAAGTGACAAATAGATTCAAGGGATTATCTGATAGACAGAGTGCCTGAGGAACTATGGATGGAGGTTTATAACATTGTACAGGACGTGGTAACCAGAACCATCCCCCAGAAAAAGAAATGCAAGAAGGCAAAGTGATTGTTTGAGGAGCCCTTATAAATGGCTGAGAAAAGAAGAGAAGCAAAAGCCAAAGGAAAAAGGGAAAGATATACCCAACTGAATGTAGAGTTCCAAAGGACAGCAAGGAGAGATAAGAAAGCCTTCTTCAGTGATCAATGCAAAGAAATAGAGGAAAGCAATAGAACGGAAGAGACTAGAGATCTCTTCAAGAAAATTGGAGATAACAAGGGAATATTTCATGCAAAGATGGGTACAACTAAAGACAGAAACAGCAAGGATCTAACAGAAGCAGAAGAGATTAAGACGAGGTGGCAAGAATACACAGGAGAACTATACAGGAAAGATCCTAATGCCACAGATATCCACAACAGTGTGGTCACTCACAGAGAGCCAGAAATCCTGAAGTGTGAAGTCAAGTGGGTCTTATGAAGCATGACTACAAACAAAGCTAGTGGAGGTGATGGAATTACAGCTTAGTTATTTAAAAACCTGAAAGATGATGCTGTTCAAGTCCTGCACTCGATATGTCAGCAAATTTGGAAAACTCAGCAGTAGCCACTGGACTGAAAAAGGTCAATTTTCATTCCAATTCCAAAGAAAGACAATGCCAAAGAATGTGCAAACTGCCACACAATTTTACTCATTTCACATGCTAGCAAAGTAATGCTCAAGATCCTTCAAACTAGGCTTCAGCAGTACATGAATCAAGAACTTTCAGATGTATCTGGATTTAGTAAAGGCAGAAGAACCAGGGATCAAATTGCCAACCTCTGTTGGATCATAGAGAAAACAAGGGAATTCCAGAAAAACACCTACTACTGCTTCATTGGCTAAGTGAAAGCCTTTGACTGTGTGAATCACAACAAACTGTGGAAAATACTTAAAGAGTCGGGAATACCAAATCACTTTACCTGTCTCCTGAGAAACCTGTCTGCAGGTCAAGAAGCAACAGTTAACCAGACATGAAACAATGGGCTGGTTCAAAATTGGGAAAGGAGTATGTCAAGGCTGTGTATTGTCACTCTGCTCATTTAGCTGAGTACATATGCTATATGCAGAGTGTATCATGTGAAATGCCAGGCTGGATGAATCCCAAGCTGGAATCAAGATTGCTGGGAGCAGTATCAACAACCTCAGATAGGCAGATGATACCACTCTAATGGCAGAAAGTGAGACGCTAAAGAGCCTTTTGATGAAGGTCATTGAGGAGAGTGAAAAAGCTGACTTAAGACTCAGCATTCAAAAACCTAAGATCACAGCATCTAGTCCCATCACTTCATGGCAAATAGATGGGGAAAACTGGAAACAGTGACAAATTTTATTTTCTTAGGCTCCAAAATCACTGCAGACTGAGACTGCAGACATGAAATTAACATACAGTTGCTCCTTGGGAGAAAAGCTATGACAAACCTAGACAGCATGTTAAAAAGCAGATATATCACTCTGCCAACAAAGGTTTGTATCAAGATGTAGTTTTTCCAGTAGTCATGTATGGATGTGAGAGTTGGACCATAAAGAAGGCTGAGTGCCAAAAAATTGATGCTTTCAAATTGTGGACTCTTGAGAGTTTCTTGGATGGCAAGGAGATCAAACCTGTCAATCCTAAAGGAAATCAACCCTGAATACTCATTGGAAGGACTGATGCTGAAGCTGAAGCTCCAATACTCTGGCCACTTGATATGAAGAGCTGAGACACTGGAAAAGACCTTGATGCTGGGAAAGACTGAGAAGGGGCAACAGGGGATGAGATGTTTGGATGGCATCATCGGCTCAATGGACATGTTTGAGCAAATTCAGGGAGATGAAGGACAGGGAGGCCTGGTGATTGCAAAGAGTTGAACACGACTGAATAACAACAAAGTTTTCATTCTGGCTCTGTACTCATTATCCATATGATCCTGAGTAAGTTACTTAAACATTTAACCCCCAGTCAAGGCTTAATCACATGAATCACAGTCTTATCTAACTCAATGAAACTATGAGCCATTCTGTGTTGTGCCTCCCAAGATGGACAGGTTGTGAGGATAAATGAACTAATATCTGTGAAGCATTTGATATACAGTCAGATCACATTTCAGATCTGCCAACCAGCAACATAATTGCCATTGTAAGTTCTCTAAATGGTCTCTGACCTTGAGACCATGAGGTTTATGAATAGTCACCATGAAACAAACTGAATTATTCTGATTAATAATAATTATCATTTACTGAGTAACTCCTTTGGCCTTTACATAAATTTACTTACAAAATACTAACTACTTTACAGGCACTTCTTCCTTAATTCTTAAAAGGCTCCTATAAAGGTAGATAGTATTATTTAAATGATTTTACTATTGATTAAGCCCTATGCTTAGTCACTTAGTCATGTCCGACTCTTTGCAACCCCATGGACTATAGCCCACCAGGCTCCTCTACCCATGGGGATTCTCCAGGTAAGAATACTAGAGTGGGTAGCCATGCCCTCCTCCAGGGGATCAAACTGCATGCTGCAGTCCATGGGGTCTCAAAGTGTTGGACATGACTGAGTGCCCGAGCTGAAATGAACCGATCCTCACTACAGCCTATGAGATGGGTACTATTTTTACCTCCATTCTACAGATGAGAAAACTGAGGCATAGAAGAATTAATTAACTCACCCAAAATGTCACAGCTACTAAGTGAAGTTGCTGAGATTTAAACTGAGAAATCTGTTTTCTAATTCAGAACGTTTACCTGCTACAGTATTTTTAAAATGAGGTTTCAGTAATAGATGGCAGTTATAAAGCTAACATTGTAAAAACAGTTTACAATTCCATTTTTTTGTTTTCTACATCATTTAAGAGATTGATACACTTTTTAAAGTAATTAACCTAAAGGGAAAGTCACTCAGTCATGTCTCTTTGCAACGCTATGGTCTATATAGTCCATGGAATTCTCCAGGCCAGAATACTGGAGTGGGTAGCTCTCTCTACTCCAGGGGATTTTTCCAACCCGGGGATTGAACCCAGGTCTCCAACATTGCTGGCTGATTCTTTACCAGCTGAGCCACAAGGGAAGCCCAAGAATACTGGAGTAGGTAGCCTATCCCTTCACCAGCGGATCTTCCCAATCCAGGAATCGAACTGGGGTCTCCTGCATTGCAGGTGGATTCTTCACCAACTGGGCTATCAGGGAAGCCCAATTAACCTAAAAGCTAGTATTATTTGCCTTTGTTTTGCAACTCAACGTTTTTATTTTTACCTTCTTTAAGAGATAAATGCATTACAAGAGACAATTAGTTTTTGGTTTGGGACAAACAGCATATTACAAAAAAAGAACTCCTACCCACTATATTATACTACTTTTGATGGGAGCTATTGGTTCTCTTTACAGAGGAAAAATGAAAAATACATTAAATCATCCAAAACATTTTACAAATAATTTATGAGTACTCACAAACTCTTTGAAGGCTATCACTTTAATGGTATCTAAAGAGCCCATGTCAGGGTACAAGCATACACTCCCTCCTAAGTTCCATGTGACAAGAGAGCAAAGCTGAGCTTATGGATCAGTCAGGCTTAATGGCTGCTGGGTCACCTCTATTTTAAATTTTAAGGAATGACACCTTGTTTTTATATGATATATATTTCAGTTCCCCTAATTAATCAATCAGCAAGGAATTTTTTTATGTCAGTGATTCACTATAATAATGGTTTATGTTTTACAAAAGCTGTCATGATCAGAAAGATGTATTGGGCAAACTATGCTGTTAAGCAGGCAAGGAAGTGGTCATCCCCCTGTTTTATTGAAGAAATCAACTCCGAGATATCAAGAGGCAGCAGAAAGGGCCAGGACTTGAACTCCAACAACTTCCTCCTTTCTGCCAAGTTAAACACACAGTATATATTCTCATCTACATTGAATTAGGGCGTGATTCAGTCCTCTTTAAATCCTTCTCAGCTTTGATATTCTGCTATGTTTTCTAGCCCAATAATCTCTATGGAAATTGCTATTTTAGGAGCAGAGTAAGGATATAGCAAGGGGACCAAGAAAGAAAGCACTTCCTTGAAGCACATTGGTTAAAGAGGAAGAACATGGGCTTTTGAGTTAGTATCTTATTATCTGTATGTCCATGGGCAAGCTCCTTCACTAAGCATCTCAGATCCTAAATCTGTAAAATAGGAAAAATAATACATACTTTCTCAGGACTGATGTAAAGATGACATGAAATAATGATGCCTGTCACTTAGGAAGGGGCTCTGTAAGTAGCAGTTCCCTTTTCAGCTCCACTTCTCTTTTCCTTAAGTTCAGAGACTTGTGGGAGGCAGGAAGAAAATAAAAATAGCGAGGGAGGACTTGAGCAAAGGCAAGGAAAAGAGGGCTGATAGAAATGCTGAGAGTGGGAGTTGACCTAGCCTGGCATGTGTGCTAGCAATTCCTCCCTTTCCCCTGCAAAATTCAGCGCAATAAGGAATTAAAGACTGACATGGAGTTGTGAAGGGGCAATCCATTTCATCTTGTTCCAGGAGATTTGCCGTCCAAAACGGAGTTATTTCATCACAAACTCTGGGGAGGGGGAGATAGCTAGCTTGCAACTGAAGACACTCTGGTGCTGTTTGCCTATTCCAGGTGTTCCACCCACCCTCCCACCCTCAAATTAGCCTGCCAGAGAGCAAAATCCCTGAATTCGCTGCTGCTTGGTAACACCACCCCCTTTCCTGTCCTCACTTTGGCAGAAGGTTCAGCACCCCATTGAGTTCAGTAAAAACAGAGAGTCATCAGTTGGGGGAGAAGAGCTCCAGTCTCCTACACACTGGCATTCGCTCCTGGTAGAAACTCTGCACGGTGCCAGGGCAGGGTACAGATAGCAAGCATTCTGATAAAAGTGCTCAGTGCAGACCTCCAGGGAAGCAAGTTGGAAAGGAGGAGTTCAGCTTGGGTTCAACTCTTCAAGGAGAGCTTCACAGGGCAAGCATGATTTGGGTTGGGTTTAGACCAGGGATGTCAAGCATGGAGGGTATAAGCTGCCACTCCCCTTCCAAACCCTCAGCAGATCTTGCGACTAGGTCCACATCCCAGAGGTTGTCTGAGAAGCCGCCTGTAGACAGAATTGCAAGCAGCTTGACCAAAAGCATCTGGAGTTGACATATGAGATGTGTCTCTTTTTTCCCAAGCCTTATAGAGCACGGTAGATGGGGAATTGGGTGGGATCTTCTTTTATTGATATATTGTTTTCTTTCCTGAATTACAGTAAGTCATTGGCTATCTGCAGAAGAACTCTTTTCATATCTGAAGTGTGTTTGATCTTTCTTTCATTACTAATTATTTTTTCTTAGAGAATTCTCTGTTGTTTCCATTTCCTGACATTTAAAATTAGAATATCATTTTTCCAAACCCTTTTACCTAAATGGTCAGAAGAAATCCCTAAGCTCTTGTATGTTTTGCTCTCCTTGAAAATGAGCAGAATATTAATTCAATCTGGATCGCCTTTGTCATTATTTCTCCAAGTAATGGTGGTTTACCCTTTGAGTACCTGGTATTTTGCTTCCATTTGTGAGGTGTAAGAGTTAGAATTTCCTTGCATAACTGTAGATTCTTTCATTATTTTCTACTGTTTCAGACCACTTTATCTGATTAGGGGTTCCAGAAACATGAACACTAGGGTTGGAGACCTTAAGTCTCAGTTATCAACTTCTCAGACCTTCTGTTATCAACTTAAATCTAATTGAATGAAACAATAGACTCAGCATTGACTCCCATAAAAACATTAGGGAGTCCTCAACGAAAGGCAGTAAATTCTTGAATTATATCCTTTTAGTTACAGTGCTAAGGTTTCCAAAGTGGCACTAGTAGTAAAGAATCCACCTGCCAATGCAGGAGACACAAGAGATGCAGGTCTGATCCCTGGGTCGGGAAGATCCTCTGGAGGAGGGCATGGCAACCCATTCCACTATTCTTGCCTGGAGAATTCCACAGGCAGAGGAATTCTGGCAGGCTACAGTCCATGGGGTCACAGAAGAGTTGGACATGACTGAACATGCACCCAATTACAGCATTAATTATAATTTAAAAGGTTATTTTTCTATCTTTAAGGTCTTCTGCCTCAGTTGTGTTAGTCCTGCTACTATAGATTTTAATTTATAATCATTTTATTAGCTATGGTGTATTCAGAATAGAATGGACTCAAGAAGCAATTGTTTTGGAAAATAAGTTTGTGACAGAAACATAACTTGTGCATAGTTCAGTAAGTGTTGGATTTATGATGACTAACCCTGCACCCAGAAGCTTGCTTTCTCTTGCCTTGAAGGAGCCTTTCCTCTGGAGTCTATGACCTTGAATGGCATGACAATACAGGTACTTAGACAATACTTGCTGGTTGATTGGACAGAAGGATGCTCTTCACTGTGGGAAATATATGGACCTTGGTGTTTCATTGTGGTACAATGCAACTTATATCCATTGCATTACTTTATAAAGAGAGCAAATTTTTCATCTTCCCCTTCAATTAAAGCCAAGTTTTTCTTAATTATTGGATGGATAAACAATACTAACAACTGTTTCTTCTCTTACAGGAGTCATTTGTAGGCTCTTTTCTAAAGTTTATTAATACGTTGTATTCTGTGGAGGCCAGGTTTTTGTCATAATTCTCTTCCCCTAATCCCATAAATCCTAATGAAATATCTGTTTTCTTATCTGAAGTCTCAGAATTCAGTCATTTGTGGTCCTTAACCTTGAGAAGGAAAGATAGATACTTTATTATTTCTCTTATACTATTATATTTATTTTTATACTAAGTAGTTTCTACACATGTATGAGTAATAGTATAAAATTAAGTATAGCGGTATAAGAAAAAAGTACCTATTCCTTTTTTCCTAAGGAGAATTTTTTTTAGTGCCAGAAATAATCTACAGCAATGAATATACTTTTTAATTGTTTTGGAAAAAAATCTTAGAGTATGAATCACCCATTTTAATTATATCAGAAAATGTTTCCTCAGTGACTGGGGGAAATTTCATTTCTTAAAAGAATAAAGATGAGATTTCCTTCTGTCTCTTATATTGTCTAAAGGACAGCCACTAACTGCCCATGGACCTTAGGAACTATTGTTTCAAATCAGCCACCAGCACAGCAGTGGTGCAGAGCCACAGATGGCAATCTGAGCTACTCATCCTGAAGTGGCCAACACAGAGGGAAGGCAAGATGGGCGGCCCGCACTCTGCTTTGCCTAGTTGAAACTCTCTTTCTACCTCCCAGCCCATGTGAAGTCCATCTCTATTTTATTTTTAGCATGGTACATGAGGAATCAAAATCAGCTTCCAGAGAGTAATGAAAAACAACAACATATGCCC
Source organism: Capra hircus (assembly GCF_001704415.2). Lineage (NCBI taxonomy): Eukaryota > Metazoa > Chordata > Mammalia > Artiodactyla > Bovidae > Capra > Capra hircus. The sequence continues at coordinate 42,243,233 of NC_030810.1, forward strand.
CATCCTGGCATTTTTCTGGTCTTTTTTCATCAGCATCTCTTCTGAGCAATCAGAAGTGACTAAATGTCCCTGCTGAGAACTCCTACATTGGAGCAGAGTGAAGCCAGTCCTCTCGGTGGCCTCCAAGACCTTCATGGTGGCGACACCCATGACCCCAGACTAACACCTGCCACGCTCCTTCTCACCCTGCTCCTCCCTGGCTCCCTGGAGCTGTCCTCTCCCCCCAAATACTGGCACTGCCACCCCCTCTCAACTTGTCCAAGACACCTTCTCAATGGGGCCTCTCCTGACCACATTATTTTTAAAAACCACAAATCTATTTCCAGGGCAGGAATAGAGACTCAGATGTAGAAAACAGACATGTAGACACAGAGAGGGAAGGGAGGATGGGATGAGTAGGGAGATTGGGACTGACATACATGCACTACCGTATGTAAAGTAGATTGCTAGTGGGAAGCTGCTGAATAGCACGCGGAGCTCAGCTCGGTGCTCTGTGATGACCTAGAGGGGTGGGATTTAAGAGGGAGGGATATATGTACACATGTAACTGGTACACTTTATTGTACACCAGAAACACAACATTGTAAGGCAATTATACTCCAGTTTAAAATATTTTTTAATTTTTAAAAATAATAAAAATCACAAAACTCTATACCCTGCCATTCCCAAACCCTTCTATTCACTCTAATTTTTGAAATTACATTTATCATCTTCTAAAACCCTAAATACTTCGCTTACTTGTGATATTTGTTATTTATGATCTTTCCTCTCCCCCAAATTTAATGGAATATTTTTGTCTCTTGTTCCTATTGTTTTGTTCACCAAGAATAGTGTCTGGTCCTTATTAGGTAACCAATAGATAACTGTTAATGGTTTATTAATAATAAATAAATAATCCTTTTGCTCCTTGTCAATATCTGGCTATTTGTACATAACTGATAGGAAGTGGTTATATCTATAAAAAAATCTCATTAGCTAAAATATAAAGATTCAAAAGACAGCCATTCTATTTTTAAGGTTAAGCAATTGTAGACTCTTAAAAAACTTCTAAATGACATCTAGTTTTTTGAGTTTTGATTCCACTGTATGAAACTTGATACCAAAAATTCCCATGGCAGCTTAGTTCCTTAGGGGTGTATTTGGAACACAAAATCTCCATAAAAGGATCATTAAAACTATGGTGTCTATTTTCTCTATTCACTGGTATTGGATTTGGTCTGGGTCTTAAACAGAATTCAGTTTTTAAATCCTGCAGATTTCTAGCTCTTCATGTAGAAATGAAGGCTTCAACAAGCCCTATCTTGAAAGACTACTTGCATAACAAAGTGATTTAGGATAATGCACCCAGAGAGAGGCTCTCCATCCACAGAGGGCAGGGGTCTGTGTGTTCCTTGGAAAGCTTCCTTGATCACAAGGATGGTCACAGGAATATCTCTGTACTTAGAGACAATGGTTATATTTTAGGTGTATGTATTGTTCAACCCAAAAATTCACTTACTGTATTTCTGTGAGCACGAGTACCTGGAAGTATGCATCACTTTTTCGTTTCTTTTATTCTTTTCCATAATTAGAAATCACTCTGATGATAGTTCATTTTAAATCAAGAAATATCTTTGCTTTCCCCAAAGGAGAACTGTCGTGTCATGTTTTATCTTTGTTTGTTTGTTTATCACTCTGAAGAAACCCTTAACCCAAGCAGCATAGCCTAGGTGTTAATAGCTGCTAACAATTAAAACAACATATGGAATAAAGATGCTTTGATCAACATACAGCCTAGAATGGGAAGGAGAGGAGGGCCCTTGGCATTCTTGTGTTTATATTTATTCTTCTGACTCTAATTTCATAAAATGCACTTAATTCTAGAAAAAAGCTGAGGCATTTACCTTATAATCAGAGTTTAATTCTCAGATTCAAAACCATGCCTAGAAATTCAGGCTCACTTTCTGAAAACCTAATTCCCTGTGACCCGCTCTGATAGACCAGCATGACCCATTTAACTCCTTCCATTGGAAAAATCCAAGATTATTTTCCAGACTCTGTGATCTGTAAGCTTTCAGCTCTGTTGTTTCTAAATCCCAGTGCTGATAAGGACCGTGGGAACTGGGCTTCCCCTGGTGGCTCAGTGGTAAAGAATCCACCTGCCACTTCAGGAGATGTGAGTTCAATCTCTGGGTTGGGAACATCCCCAGGAGAAGGAAACAGCAACCCTCTCCAGTATTCCTGCCTGGGAAGTCCCATGGACAGAGGAGTCTGGTGGGCTACAGTCTGTAGGGTCACGAAAGAGTCAGACATGATTGATGGACTAAACAACAAACGACCCACTGCTGCCAAGGTTCTCTGGAATTAGAGAAGCAGGGATCCAGTCCCACTCTCATCTTTTGTGGCCACGTGATCTTGGAGCTCCTCTGAGGCTCCTTTTCCTCACTAGTAAATAAGAGGTAACAATGACACTAACCTCATAAAGTTAAACAATAATAGTAAAGTCTCAGTGAGCACTACCTGTCACTATCATTCACATCTTTTAATCCTCATGACAGTTCTGTAAGATAGCATCATCCCTACTTTACAAAATGGAATGGAGAAACAGTATGACTTATTCAATAGCATCCAGAAAATAAGGGATTAAATTCATCTGACTATATAAAAATGTTTGCACCTCCCTCCATGACAACTCCTTTGAAACTATCTGATTTTAACCCCAAAATTCTTTTTGTTTGTAAATCCTGGATCTTAATAATTCTCATTTCTCTGTACTAGTTAGCAATGGTCTGGGTCTGAAAGCAGTACCTAGGACATGGGCCCTATGCTGATCCTCAGTTATGCTGAAACACAAGGGATTTTTTTGCTATGGGAGAATTTTCCGCTCTGGAGAACCAATCACATAGCTCTGCATCAATGTGTGTGCAAAGCTGTGCCACTTCCTTGGAATCTTGATAACATATATTAGCCCCTGAGGTCACTAATGGGCAGAGAGATCAACAGTTAAATAGAAGCAAAGAGAATTTTATATTTTTAAAAGCTGGTGAAGGAACCATTACATCTGGGGCCATATCCCTTGGGCTATGTATTATATACAATTCAGCCTTGTTTCAGAGAACAATTCATCTTTCTGGATTTTAAAAGACGTTGTGCTTAAAACATTTGTATTATGTTTTAATGACCACAAAAAGAAAATTCATAAACATGATTTGAACACTGACTGTGTGCCTTGTTTGGGGCTAGATAGAGCCCATTCACAATCATTACTTGGAGCTAATAATTGAATGTTGGGGAAGACTCTTGAGAGTCCCTTGGACAGCAAGGAGATCCAACCAGTCCATCCTAAAGGAAATCAGTCCTGAATGTTCATTGGAAGGACTGATGCTGAAGCTGAAATGCCAATACTTTGGCCACCTGATGCAAAGAACTGGCTCATTTGAAAAGGCCCTCATGCTGGGAAAGATTGAAGGCAGGGGGAGAAGGGGGTGACAGAAGATGAGATGGTTGGACGGCATCACTGACTCAATGGACATGAGTTTGAGTAAACTCTGGGAGCTGGTGATGGACAGGGAGGGAGGACTGGTGTGCTTCAGTCCATGGGGTCGCAAGGAGTCAGACACGACTGAGTGAGTGAACTGAACTGAACTGAACTGAACTGAATAATTGAATGGAGATGTCAAAGTAATACAGAATAAAATAAGAATTGCAAAAAATATACTAGCCATGTGTACCTGGTCTTCTCTGGGTCTAATAGATGCCAGGGAACTATTTACTCTGATTGGAACCTTAGGGAAGGCCTCATAGAGGAAGTGCTATTGGCCTTCAAGAATAAATAAGATGGTATGTGAAGGAGAGGGCCTCCCTGATGGCTCAGAGGTAAAGAATCCACCTGCCAATGCAGGAGGTGAGGATTCAATCCCTGGGTCAGGAAGATTCCCCTGGAGTAGGAAATGGAAACCCACTCCAGTATCTCTGCTTGGGAAATCTCATGGACAGAGGAGCCTGGCAGGCTACTGTCTGTGGGGTCACAAAGAGTTGGAAATGACTTAGTGACTCAACAACAACAACAATTTGAAGGAGAGGAAGACAGCATCAAAGCTGAAGAAGCAGCCTGAGCAGAAGTCAGGGAAGCATGAATGTTCTACGTGTTCAGGAGATGTCAAGGAGTGACTGCAGCTAAGTGTAGATTTTATACAGACAGCAGTGGAAGATGAGGGAGTGAAGGTGAGCTGGAGCCCATCTTGAAGGCATTAAATGACAGAATGGAGTTTGAACTCTATTTTCTACATACTAGGGAGGTTTTTGCAGGGCAGAGTAACACATTCACTTCACTATTTTTAGAAAATAATTCTAGGGATAATGCAAAGGATGGATTTAGGAAATGAAACATTGAAAAAGACATGAAGCCTTTATTAAGAAGATGTGGAAGGGGATTTCCCTGGCTGACCGGTGGTTAAGACTTCCAATGCAGGGAACATGGGTTCAATCCCTGGTCAGGGAACTAAGGTCCCACATGCTGCATGGTGTGGCCAAATAAATAAATAAATTGTGGAGGAAAGAAAAGAGCATCCCCGGGGGCCAGGGACCACTCACCAGGGATATAATTTGTCATTTCCCATGGGGAGTGGTAACAAATGAAGGATGGGATGAAAGAACTGATGGTTTTAGACAGAGTATCTTGAGAGAAGTTAATAGGTACCAGATTCCCTGACAAGATTGGAATTTGAGGAAAATCTCATGTTTTAGATTCATGATAGGCTGCAATGCATTCATAGAATGTTCCAGCTCCTTTCAATAATACCAAGAATAATTTTCTATTTTCAAAGTCTATTTGATAAAAGTAAGCCTCTGAGAAACCGGTATGCAGGTCAGGAAGCAACAGTTAGAACTGGACATGGAACAACAGACTGGTTCCAAATAGGAAAAGGAGTACATCAAGGCTGTATATTGTCACCCTGCTTATTTAACTTATATACAGTGCACATCATGAGAAACACTGGGCTGGATTAAGCACAAGCTGGAATCAAGATTGCCAGGAGAAATATCAATATCCTCAGATATGCAGATGACACCACCCTTATGGCAGAAAGTGAAGAAGAACTAAAGAGCCTCTTGATGAAAGTGAAAGAAGAGATTGAAAAGTTGGCTTAAAGCTCAACATTCAGAAAACGAAGATCATGGCATCTGGTCCCATCACTCCATGGCAAATAAATGGGGAAACAGTGGAAATAGTGGCAGACTTTATTTTGGGGGGCTCCAAAATCACTACAGATGGTGATTGCAGCCATGAAATTAAAAGACGCTTACTCCTTGGAATAAAAGTTATGACCAACCTAGACAGCATATTAAAAAGCAAAGACATTACTTTGCTGACAAAGGTCCATCTAGTTAATGTTATGGTTTTTCCAGTAGTCATGTATGGATGTGAGAGTTGGACTATAAAGAAAGCTGAGCGCTGAAGAATTGATGCTTTTGAACTGTGGTGTTGGAGAAGACTCTTGAAAGTTCTTTGGACTGCAAGGAAATCCAGCCAGTCCATCCTAAAAGAAATCAGTCCTGAATGTTCATTGGAAGGACTGATGTCAAAGCTAAAACTCCAATACTTTGGCTACCTGATGCAAAGAACTGATTCATTTGAAAAGACCCTGATTCTGGGAAAGATGGAGGGTGGGAGGAGAAGGGGACAACAGAGGATGAGATGGTTGGATGGCATCACTGACTCAGTGGACTTGAGTTTGAGTAAGCTCCAGGAGTTAGCAATGGACAGGGAAGCCTGGTGTGCTACAGTCCCTGGGGTCGCAAAGAGTCAGATATGACTGAGCTTCTGAACTGAACTGAAGCCATTCAAAAAGAGCTTAGAATGTGCTCAAATGGAAACCACACCCATGTCCTCTTATCACTTGATCTTGGAAAGGAGGCAAAACTACATTAACCCATCTTAGGTTTTCAGCTGTGACTCTTTAGCAAAGACAGATCAACAAAGGAAAAACAAACAGAAGTTTATTAACATGTCTATTCCTGTATACCTGGCAGACCCTTAAGAAAGATGAGTGGTTTCAGAATTCAGGGCTAAATATCATCTTAGTAGGGAGAAGGAAGCAGGCATCTAAGGGGAGAGTAAATGATTTTTAGGGAACATGAATGGGCCTTTGGAAGCATAGATGGGAAGTGTGATAGTTTGTGGCAAAGTTTGTCTAGAGGTGGTGTTGACGTCTCATCTCCTCTCCCTTGTTGATTATACTTTTATGACAATTAGGTTCTTTCTGGAAGATTTATCTTTAGGCAGATTAGGGTTGTTCAGAGAAAGTTTCTCCCCGAATTGGCTGGTTTCAAGTGCCTATAGCTCAAAACAATATCGCCAAATGGCATGTTTTGGGGGTGGTCTAAAGCCAGCAGCCTGGGAATAACCACATTGATGCCTACAGGAAGCCTTTATAAAAGCAATGCCTTGGAGAGCTGCTTTAAAGTGAGGTTATTCTGAGCCTTGAGCTGCATCTTCTCAAATATACATTTCACCTCTTTCATTTTCTGTTTATTTTTTCTTTCCATGCTTACGCTTTTAGAGGAAAAGTCCGGTAAGAAACAACAAATTCTTTCTATATCTTTGCCAAACATTGTTTATTCTGTCCATTTTCACTGTCTGTATATCTAATGACTGACTGTATTTAACACCTAAACAGTATTCTGAATTTTAAAAACAAATAGGACATGGCCTAATTATGCCCCATGAGGAAAAGAGGAAGCTGGTTGCTAAGTGATTTTCCAAGTCTGTTATTAAGGGCCATGGGGTAATTTTGTAAAGAATCACCTCTACTCCAATCACACAGGCATATAATAAAATATTTTAGTGTTAAGTTCCATTTATTGCAGCTTCTATTTGGGTTCATCAAGCTACATATATTTTTTTGTTACTTTTTTGGTAATGTACAACATGATAGCATCCTGAGTGAATGCTTGTGAGTCCGTCCTAGGAGAAGCAAGTTGTCTTTTTCTCTTCTTTTCATTTTTAATTAATCAGAAAAATTATCCCCTTCTGGAGTTGTCAGAGACAATAAAGAAGATCTTTATAAATCGCAAATCACCTCTTAATGGTCCTTTTTATCACTGGGGTGATTTTCAGTGGCAGCACAAATCTGATCAAATGTATCTACATTTTTTTTTTATAGAGCAACAATGAAACTGACCTACTAAAAAAATTTCATTTTTCTGGGCTGCTCTGCCTAGTTTATTGGGAACATGATCCCAGGATGCTGATACAGGTGACCTCTCCAGTGGAAAATATGAAAATATTGTATTTCCTCGTTAGCACACACTGAGAAGTGGTTGGTTGTCTATTGACCTCACCTAAGCGGATGCTGCAATAATTGCTAGACCTCCCATCCTGCCCACTCACCCAAGCCTGGCAGTCTCTATACCATGTGCAGGAAATGCACTGATAGCAATTTGATGTGATTGGAGGAAGGAAGAGCAGAAGACAAAGGAAGAACAAAAGATGGAATCAAAATATTACAGTTTATCAAAACATGGACTCCATGGCTTGGTTTCCAAGCATAAAATTAGTACGTATCACAATTAATTATTAACAAATGGAATGGCCCACTTCTGAGTAACGGAGAGTCAACTCTGTGTCACATGCTATGTGACACACGTATTGTTGGTGTGCTTCAGTAACCTTTTTGATAGTTTGCCCATTTCATTTATTCTCTTTGACTCTGAATCTTTCTCTGAATTATCCAAACTTGGCCACTTCGAATGTTAACAAGATTAAATAGCCTGAAGTTTACCCATGGTGCTTTAAAAATTTCCTATTCTTCATTGGCTTTCCTCCTGTTGTTCTTACAGCAATTTCAGCTGTAAGTACTCCATTTCATTGCTAGCTGTGCCTTTAAGGATGAGTTTTCCTCTTGCTCCCCTGCTTCATTTTTCTTGGGTAATGCCCATGTTGTTGATATTCAACCCAGGAAACTTTTAGTGATGCCTCGGCTCTTTGCTTCTCTTCCCATATGGAGTTTCAGAAGATATTTCTACCAAGTCTTATTGGATCTGATAGGCATTCACTGTCATCTGACTTGTAAGAGGTATAGAAACAAATTTAAATATAGATAAACACAGCAATTGGCAGGGGTGGGGGCTTCCAATAGGTGCTTGTCAGATAGATTACCCTAAAGCATTTAAAAGCAAATAAGAATATTGATTAGTGTCATAATAATAAACAAAATGATCATATATGCTAATTCTTTCCTAGAAAATTCACTACCATGAATCACTGAATTTGCTATGACTAGACTGCTTAAAAATAATATTTGTTTAGTGCTTTGTGGCTTTTCACGCATTTTGTGGTGTTTCCCTATAGCGCTGAATTTTAGCAAATGAGGATGTTGTAAAGCTTCAAAACCTGAGGCTGGTTATTTAGTGATTTTTGACAAGCTGGACAGATTGTGTTTGGTGACTTCTTTTTATAAATGTCTCAAAACACTTATGCATATTGGCAAAGACTTAAGTTATCCTAGTTGGCTGAATTTAAATTAATCCTTTTGTGCAAAAAATAAACAAAACGAGGCTGGTATAGGATAAGGATACTGTGATAAGGATACTTTAGGACGTGTACTGAAGTATTTTCTTTTAGAAGGCATATTCAAATGGCAGAGTATATAAATTTTAAAAATGCAAAATATTCTAAGCAAAGATTTGCATTCTAGTGACCAAATCATAAATTAGCAGTGTATACTCATTTTGAAAATAGCCTCAAAATACAAAGTAAATTTGATCTCTAACTTGAACATCAAAATAAAAGTAGAGGGGGAAATAAAATGTTTTTCAGTACCTTCTCCAGAATGCATCAGAAGATCGAGAACAGTTGCGGAACTGAACAATTAATATTTAACTAGGAACACAGGAAATTTGTTCAGAAAACAAATAGACCAACTGCAACGTCCCTGTTTGAGTAATCAGGTGAAATAATAATAACAGTATATTAAAAATTTGTTGAGAGCTTATTATGTGTGATACAAATGTCTGCAATCAGAGACAAATTGGCCACCTGCAGATTCTGAACAACTGAAAAGATGTTTTGTTTGGTCATGCAAACAATCTGATTGTCATTTAAAAACCAGAATCAATAGGCCTATTTTCTGACAACTCTGAAGATTTGGCAGGATTAGGCCCATAATTTGTGTTCAAGTAGCCCTGAGTTGTGGCCACTTCACCAAAGCTCCATGAAACTCTCATGCCCTGATCCATAGCTTTCCTGCTCCATGCCCTGCATGCTTTTGAGTTTCCAGTTTAACACGGAGAGTATTCAGCTTCCAGAATAGATCAAGATCAGATGCTGAATGTTTCCTTCTACCCCGAAGCAAATTCTATATATTGGTAGAACAAAGATAGAATGCTAAAGGCCTCAGAATTCTGGGGAAATGGCAGAAAAAAGAGTAAAATAAACTATTGACGGGAAAGACCTTCCCCTCGTGGTTGGTCCACTTTATACTCCTTAAAGGTGATAATTAGTGTAGAAAAAGCCTTTTAATTTAGCTTATGGAATCCCTTTCCTTTTGAAGGTTTCAGATAGCTTTTAATTATGGACCTTGAGGCTTTCGGATCTGAGCTTTTCACAGCTTTTAGCTGGATCTTCTGGATTCTTGTGAATAAGATTGTGACTTCATGAATTTCAACAGCTGTTCCTTGAGGTTCCTTTTTTCATGTTACCTTTACTAGAAAACACACAAACAGGAACTATTCATTAAACTATATAGGTTTTTAACTGATTGAACTTAATTTGGGTGAATTAATATAATTGAAGTTATTTTGACAAATGTCCTCTATAATCTTGGTAAAGATTATTGAATTTAAGTTTCTGCCTCTGCATGGTTGCAATATATATTTTATTTTGCATTATTTCCCATAATCAACTTGGGGGAAATTGCATCAATTTTAATCCCCTTTTTGCTGTATTTTATGCTGCTTTTAAGAATGAATTGTTTGCCATGAAATTAAAGCTAAAATCATAAATGTCCACAAAGTTCTTTAGAGAAGAACTTTAGCCTGGTAGGTAAAGAATTATACACTCTAAATCTTTATATAAAAGCGTGCTTGAATTTCTCTCAAAAGACAGTAACAATTTGTCAGTAAAAGAATTTAAGCCAAGAAATACATATTCATGTGTCCTTTTTTCTAATTTTATTTAAATTCCGTCATGCATATATTTATAAGAAAGGTGGGATCAATATGGAACAGAATCAGAAAACTATGGCACATAATAACATCTAAAATATTACAAGTAAAATCAACTAGAGTAAGTATTTCTAAAATCCTAGCTTTCCTGGCTCTCTGTCTTTGGAGTCCTCCAACAACATCAGGCTTGGTGTCCTAGAAAAAACATGAGTTTAGCAGACCTGAGCTCTAAAGTCTGTTTCTGGTCGTCTCCATTTCCTAGCTCTGGACCTCAAAGCCTCACTTTGCTCTCTGTATCACAGAGGCAGTTGGACTAGAGATCCATGGAAGCCCCCAGCTATAAATGACTATAGGCTTTCATTTCTTATCTACATTCTAGAGGGTAGAATCATCATTTTCATTAAGCAACCTTCTAGATACTTCTGAGTTTGTGCTTCCTGCCCAGATTTTGAAATTTGGCCAGTAGTGGGTTCCAGGCAACCTCTGGTGAACTCATGGGCTAAGCCATATTCCTGAAAGTGAAACTGAGAAACAGCTGCTTCTCCATTCACATCACAGTCACACTTGTTACTAAAGACAAATCCTAAAGAGGGAGAGCAACCAGCGGTTGTTGGGGTAAATTGATAGCAGCCATGATCAAGGTTTGAAAGTGAAAGAAAGCAGTTGTACGTCCGCCTCTTGTGTTTTTCCAGGCATCTGGCCCCCCATGTTTTATTGCTGCTGGACAGTTTTTATCATTCCCACCTGCACGTCTCAGGAGCTCCTCATCTTCCCCATCACATTCTATCCATTTGTAGAGGCTGCTTAAGTCACTAGGCCAAGATCACTGACTTTTTAAAAAGTTCTTATCAGCACTCATTTCACCAAACACTAAAGAGAAAAACCAGGCAAAGAAGAGGTATCTCTTACCCTGCTCTCTGATTTTTGGAGACTCTGATTAAAGCCTGAATTATGTGGGAAACCCATCACATCTGTAATGTGTGCTAACACTCTGTTGTGTGGGAAAACAGTTGTCTCTGTGCTACTGTCTCTAAAATTCCCCTCCTCAAACACTATGAAGAAAACTCCTTATGACAAGACATTTAAAGCTATCAGTAAAGTTTTCTTGTATGTTTCTGCTTTGTATATACACACACATAACTGAAACTGATACCCATTAGCAAAGCTATATCATACAGTGGATATATTCCCTTTAAAGTTCTCCAAAACCTCCTTATGGTTTAAATAAGCCACAAACACAATGACTGCCTGCCTTCCTTTGGCCTGATTACTTGGAGTGAGTGTTTAGTTAGTTGTTTATGAAGTCTTCTATTACCCAAGCCTGTTGACTGATCCATCATTCTCTGACTAGGTGTCTGTTCTCTCTTCCTTTTTGCTGATCACAGAGGCGCAGCCCGGTAAGAACCCTCAACATTTTTACCTTAAACCTGTATAGAGATAACTGTTGCCTAGGCAAGGTGGCCAGGTTGTCTTATTAAATTTATGATAACCCAGTGTAAATGAGGCAGACAAATTAGGTTTAGTGGCTGTAAGTCTCTGGTCTTATATGTGTCAAGAGCATGTTTTAGGATCATCAGAGCATGTTTCCATAACAAACTAAACTAATACAATAGGTATCCCTACTCCCAGTGCTAAGTGTGAAAAATGTGGTGTGTGTGAGTGTGAGTGTGTGTGCGTGTGTGTGTATATGGTGTGCATGTATGCAAGCCCTGGAGATTATCCAGAAATCAGCATAGACATTTATAGCAAGGTGGTAATAGAATAAGAAAACTGTAAAGAAAACAAGGAATGTATAAGCCACATTGTTTTCAAACCTAAATTTAATATTAGTCCCTGGACCATAACTCATATTTGTCAGTATACTGATATACAATCATGCATAATCATAATTTTTATCTTAGGAGAAATAGACATGCTTTCAAGTCAATCTTTCTAGGTTGTCACATATATATATATATATCATCACTGGAGGCAAACCGGTATTAGTTTGCACTGTCCAGAGTAAATCTTAGTCATTCTACTCAGGTTGAAAGTGTGATAAATTTGAAGCAACAAGAAGAGTCTTTGCTATGTTTGAAATAATCTCCACCTGCCTGGTCAGTCCCTTGAGAGAGGTAATGGCACTGAAATAATGCTCTTGGAAATTAGGCCTATGCTAATTTGATCAATCAGTTACTCCTGGAGGCAAATATTCTGTGCCAGCTGACAAGCTGTGGTTCTCTGATTAAGCCACAGAGTTGATGATCACAAATACCGCCTGCAGGGACTATATGGCTGATTCCAGTCCAGCAGTTGGGTAACATCTCAGATTATGACAAGTTACTCCTTTTTTTAATAAAACAAAAAGAGTGAATTAAGTAATTCAAAATGCAGGAAGTCTATTCACAGTCAACCCATAATGACAGTCCTTTAGAGAAGGAAAATGTGGTCACTTAGTGAGGAGAAGGTTTTAGAATCAACAGGCGTTTTTCCTGAATGTGATTTGTGTGGTCAATATCACCTTAACCTTGCTTTGGATTTGTCCTGCATTGACATCAAGGCCATCAGAGATCTGTATGCCAGATCCAGGGACAAAGGGACTTTCTTTTCTGTTGATGAACACTTACTGCTGATGGTTTGAACATCTGTTCCTTTCTAAATTGATGTGATTTTATTCTTTCTAATTTCTAAATAACAGTTTGCTTGCATATTTCTGCCATGTCTTTCTTCCTCTTGAATAGTGATTGTTCATTCATGAGGAATATTTAGTAAAATATTACAGGGGCTTCTTGTCTAGTACCTCTCAGCAATAAATGTCTTTCAAATGAATTGATACACTGGGAAACGATGAATACCAACAGATACCAAACAAATAAACTGTATATCTTTCTTGGTTTCACGAGTATTACATTTTAAATAAAGGGGTAAGACAGAGATCAAAATGTCTTCAATACAGCTTCTGGGGTCCCCCAGCTCCTTAATTTCAGGTCTCTTTATACTTAATAGGTCCTATTCCCTCAATGTCAAACTCATGATTGACTACTTGGACATAAGCCCCCAATCTTTTCCTTCAGAACTTTTTAATAAAAATCTGACTATTTGAGGCTCTCCAACCTGAAAAACCATTTGAATTACATTTAAATAATTGTTCTCTTATTATTTTGTCTATGAAGTCTTATTTTCCAAAAGCCAACCTGTATCAAAACTCTCATGATGACCATAGCTGATTTAAATGATCATATTTATTTAACATATGCATTAATTTAAACAAGTGTGTTAACTTAATTAAAAATACTGATTTAAAATGTTTATTAAATAAAGTATTTATTAACTTAAAAAGATTTTTCCTAATAACATAATAGTCTCTATGTGGCACATGTATGCAAATTATATTAGACAAGACAAGCCAGAAAATATAGTTTGAAAGATTAGGCCAGTCACCAGAAATAGCTAGTGGATCCTTATTCATACTGAAACTGTTCCACTATTGCAAATGATTTCAAAATGAGACAAAATTTTGATAAAACCTTAGGAAAGAGGGAAAGAAGATTCTTAACAGGTCTGTTACAGAGATGCTATATTTGTCCTAAGTTGTTATGCTATCATTTGAGAGAAGAAAAATCTGTGACCACCAGGTTGAGCCTTTACTAAAGTAGGAGTAGGAATAAATGTGTGTTTGGCTATCACCCACCAAACTTTTAACTGTATGAGTTTTGAAAAGTTTCTTGTTCTTGCAGTTCCCCATCCCAAACTCTGCCCCTGTCATTCTCCTAAGGAGGCCCTGCCAACCCATGCCCATCTCTATGAGACCATGCTTCTAGTGGCCTACTTTTCTGGAAGCATCATTCTAAGAATCTTTCATGGTGATTTTGAATCAATCCTTTGATACCAAAAAAAATGAAAAAATCTGAAAATGACCTTCTCAGATTATTCCTGCCAGGGAAATTTGCATTACAATAGGATCACAATGCCTTGAGCTAAAGGAATGATTCCCACTTGATAGATTGGTGCCCCAATGGGAGGCATGTAAAAGAAACTGAGGTAGAGAGCATGAGCGGGGAAGAATGGAATTCTCTGGTTCCCTGAATAGAGCAGTCCATTCAGAGGTAATGCCTTCAAATTTTCCTTGTTTTTAACATTTTCCACATGAATCTTTAAAAATTGCATTAGTCAACTAATGACTGTTTCTACAAGCAGCTTATGGACCCCCATTCAATAGGAGCAGAGAATACACCTCATACATATAATTTTTAAAAATTAAACATAAGTTCAACTTGGATTTACTTTCTTGTATGCTAGATTTCAAAGGTTTTTTTTTTGTTTGTTTGTTTGTTTGTTTACTTTAATTTGCTAAATCTACCCAGGTAAGGGTTGTTTTGTTTTGTTTTGTTTTTCTGGTTTGGAATATTTATTACTTTCCCTTCCTCTCCATAACCTTTGAGTAAAGTGAAAAATTGATTTTATGAGGGTGTCTACAATTTTTAACTTGAATGCAATTCTGAAAAAAAATTCACTTTTCTCCGTCTGCATTTCTTTAAGTTCAATTTAATTGCAATGACAGAAATATACATATTGTACGTATATGTGGTCTTAAACCTTATAGTGTCTATTTCTAATTCTAGGGTGCAATTAAAAGGAACTTATCCAGTAAGTATATCTTAGCTACCAGAAATAGAGTACAATTTAAAAGACAAAACAGTTCCTTGGATCTTGGAGTGTATATACATTTGACATATAAATTCTTGAGCTTGATTTTTAAGGCTGATGAATGTCTACAGCAAAGAAATCCTGTAATGATAAAAGGGCTCAGTGAGTTCTGAATGATTAATACTTAAATCCTGAATGTGAATATGTTTTTGGATAAACATTGCAATTTCCTTCCTTGGAGAAGGAAATGGCAATTCACTCCAATATTCTTGCCTGGAGAATCTCCATGGACAGAGGATCCTGGCAGGCTGCAGTCCATGGGGTCACAAAGAGTTGGCCACACCTGAAGCGACTGAGCACACATGCTGTGTCATTTGACTTACAAATGAATTTAATCAAGTGTGCGTTTGCTAATTGGGGTAGGGAGAGGAGGAAGGCAGAAGGAACTGAAGGTAGCTGCAATGCCCATTCTTGTGTATTTGATATGAAAATTTTAGTACACCAAAGTGATGTGAGATAGATTATAGTATACATGTGGCATGATTTTCTTCTGCTGCATACAGCACATTCTAGGAAATTTTAAATGAACGGTTCCTAGTTGAAGGTATAACATTTTCTTGGCATTTCAAGAAAAGAACAGGCAGAGAATGCTGGATTCATGCACTGCGTACATATGGCCTGGCTTGGTATTCTCATGGTAATTGAAATGCAGAACTGATCAAGACACAGGCATTCAAAGAACAGTGTGCTATTCCACTGGCTCTGCAGTGTACAGATCTTCCATTTGATGGCTCATCATGGTAATTCCTTGATAAGGTTTTATAAATGCCAAAGAAAATGCTACTGCTTAAGCCTAATATATGACAGTTGCTTTGCCACGGGAGAGAGTTTGTTCCTGGGTTTGTCTTGCAAAGTTTTCACATGGAGTTGCCTATTCATGGGATTTAAATCTCTTAAGTGTTTTCAAACATAGCTCATAAGACATAAAAGAAAAAATGGTAAAAATATGCCTAAAAACTTTCTTTGTCCTATGCATCAGGTGAAGAAGTAGCGAGACCCAGGCGTTCCACACCAACTCCAGAGCTCATAAGGTGAGCATGAAAGATGTTAGTTGTGTTTTATGCAAGGTGTCATGCACTGGTAACAGTGGAACAAATCTCCTTTGAGCTAAACTCTCAGCATCTAATAACAAAGGGTCTGCCCTGTGTGTAGGTCATCGCAGATTTAAATATGTTATCATTTCGCCTAAGTGCAGCCTGGGGGAGACCATTAAGGAAGTACTCTGTAGTCATCTAAAGTAACATCTATCAGAATATGCAACCCTTCACTAATGAGAGAGTTAAAGGTCTATGGGGAGACATCATTTGGTATGTGGAGTGCTGATCTGAAATATGATTATATTGCCCTACAAATAGTAGTCTGTTATTATTAGAGAAATGGAGTCAAAACTACAATGAGTTATCACCTCACATGGGACAGAATGCCATCATCAAAAAGCCTACAAACAATAAACCCTGGAGAGGGTGTGGTGAAACGGAACCCTCTTATTCTGTCAGTGGAAATGTAAATTGATACAGCCACTATGGAAGACAGTAGGAAGATTCCTTTAAAAACTAGGAATAAAATTACCATATGATGCAGAATCCCACTACTGGGAGTATAACCTGAGAAAACCATGATTCAAAAAGACACGTATACCCCAGTATTCACTGCAGCACTGTTTACATCAGGCAGGACATGGAAACAACCTGGATGTCCATCAACAGACGAATGGGTAAAAGAAGCTGTGGTTCATACATACAATGGAATATTACTCATCCACAAAGAGAAATGAATTTGAGTCAGTTCTAGTGAGGTGGATGAACCTAGAGCCTGTTATGCAGAGTGAAATAAGTCAGAAAGAACAAAACAAATATCATATATTAATGGATATATATGGGATCTAGAAAAATGGTACTGATGAACCTATTTGCAGGTCAGGAATAGAGATGCAGACCTAGAGAACAGACTTGCGGCCCCAGTGAGGGAAGGAGAGAGTGGGACAAATTGAGAATAGCATTGGTGTATGTATATTACCATATGTAAATATGGTAATGGAAGTCGCTGTATAACGCAAGAAGCTCAACCTGGTGCTCTGTGACAACATAGAGGGGTGAGATGGTGGGATGCGTAGGAAGGAGTTTCAAGAAGGAGGTGACATTTGTATACTTAAGGCTGATTTACATTTTTGTGTGGCAGAAACCAACACAACATTGTAAACCAATTATTTTGCAATTAAAAGTATTTTTTAAAAAGAGCCTGTTTAGTTGGATACAGTCTTGTGATACATTCTACATCAGACACCAGAAGAATGTTCTATTTTGTTTTCTGATTTTGGCAAGGCGTTATATTTTCATACTGTGCAATCCTTGGGATAAGTAAGTCTTGTGCACAAAAGCGGTATTTCCCTGCAAAGACTCCAATTTCTATCTAAAAGCTGGATCCTTTTACCTTTCCCTCCTCCTCTAACCCCTCTCCTCTCCTCCTCACCTCTTATCCCCCAGCAAACACACAAAACTCATTAGAATCAACGAGAGAAATCAGGTCTGGGGAAGAACTGGAGACAATTTATGCACCTCTTGTTAATAATCGATTTAAGCAATAATTAGTTAAAAGGATGAGCATTGAACTTATTATCCTTCTTTTCTCCCTGATTTTTCAATATTCTTCTCTTTCTGAGACATGCAATATTAAGGTGTTAGTAGGTTATAATTAGTCTACTGTGGAGGGGGGAGGGGGGAGGATGGAAGTTAAAAGTTGGTAGACTAAGTTTCCTGTTTAAAGATGAACTTCCTGGTGGCTTGTTCCTTAATTTCCCTGTGCCTGACATTCACTGACCATACTCTGCATTAAGTACAACACAGAGATGCAGTGAAGACAGATATAAATGGTTTTTGAGATCTTATGAGAAGAAGGTGCTTTGCAGTAAACAGTTACCTTTAGTATTATCTCTTCTAGGTTTAGAGAATCTGATGGTTTGAAAGAGTTTCTCTCTGTCTTATTTCTGTTGGACCACCCCCCTAGCACCCCATTGAGAACCAGGGATCTTACCCCTTACCAATTCTTTTGTCCACATACATTTGACATCTTCATATATATGCTTCTTAGCCTCTCCAGAGCGTGAGTGCATATTTATGTATGTACATAAGTGCACACATACATCAGCCTTACTGTGGAAGATATTTGAAAGCTTTATATCTCTTTTGACATTAATATTTCCTTTTCTATGTTTTGCTGTAATGTGTGTGATTTAGCAAAAAACCTTCAGAGGACACCACGGCGCTTGCTCCCCTCTTTGGTCCACCGTTAGAATCAGCTTTTGATGAACAGAAGACAGAAGGTAAGAAAAACTCTGTGCATGGATTTGATTTTCTTTTCAATAAAGTATAACTTATCCAGAGTAAATATGTTTTGAGGCACGTTTTTGATGTGTCACTAGACCTTCATGTGAAAGAATAGTTCTGATGTGGGTGTGTTATCAGCATAGGAGTTTAGTTTGCAGACCTCTTAGTATTTCAGGATTTGAAATTTTACCTCCAGAGGTAGCTAAGAGCTGACAACTTCACTCTTCCACAAGTTCACTCTTCTTTCAATAAGAATTACTGAAAATCTGTACAACTCACTGGTCGGGGAGTAGCTGGTTTATGAGCCAAACTGCCATCACTATGGAGCCAGACCTTCAAATCCCTCCTCATTATCACTGTACTTGTGATCTAGCCTCTCTGACCACACTTTCTCTATTGTCCAGCTCATCACTGGAGGTGGCAATTGGACTGCTCGCAGAACAGACACTGTTTGCAAACTCAAGACTCAGAAATGACCTTAAATCATTTAACAACTTAGAAACATGATGTTATGGGAGAAATATCATTTTGGCTGTTATTGTTGGATTTACCTACTAAATTTAATTCCTAGAATTAAATATTTCAGCTTTTAAATATTAACCATTTTTGGATGGCTGTGAATAATGTAAACCTTACTGACATAAACTGCTTATGAAAGGGATCTAACCTGTTCGTAAGATGTATGTAGGTCTAATTCTAATGCATGGATCTCCAGCAGCTGTATTTGATAACATGGAATGTTTTTTATAAAAAATCATTAGATTTAAGAACACTGTGATTGCATATAATAAAATGTGATTTTTCTAAGACCCATTGGTGAAGGAGATTAAAATGCTGAGGATGATAAGACTTAAAAGCATAATGAGTAGGCTCAGATACAATGACAAAGAGACTCCAAAGTATAGTAAATTAAACAAGATAGATTTTATTTCTGTTTCATGTAAACAGTCTCAAAGTACAAAATATAGGACTGGAAGGGCAGCTCTGCCATCCCCAGCATGTGGCCTTCACTTCTGGGTGCAAGGGGGCTGCTCAAATTCTCATTATGTCCCAGTCAGAAGAAAGAAGTGTAGGGGAGGGCCCATGGAACTCACTGCCAATTCTTATAAGAGCAAAACCTGGAAGAGACGCACACCACTTCCAGCCAGAGCCCATCAGAAAGAATTTAGTGCCATCTGGCCAGCTAAGCTTTAACTGTAGCAGAAATGGAGAATGGATCCTGGGAGACAACTAGCAGGCAGCCACAACTGAGTATTTTTCAATAATGTAGTTAGGAAAGTGAATAAGGAACATCCCTAAATACTCCTTCAGTGATTTAAATGTCTGCAACTTAGAATCCATAAGGAAAGGGGGCCCAGCATTAAGGTTGCTCAGTTGTCGTATTAACTCATCTGGGATCAGTCTCACTTTTACTGATATGTGTAGTAACTGAAGGTGGTTTGATTTGTTACATTTGAATCTACCTATTAAAAAATTCCATCATATATGGAAACGTGATATACAAAATAGAAAACAGTTCTTAGAAATCAAAGTGGTATCCCTCACTGAATCCATGGAAAAAACAAAATGCTGTGTTAGATCGTTGGACAATGTATGCTTTCATGTTAAAACAAAAAACAGAGCTAAGACCATCACTGAGGTTTGTGATGAAGAGGAGACACACAATAAGCCTGGCCTGATTATGCTCTAGGTGCTTTTAACCTCTGAAGTTCAGTAAAGTTCCAGCCTTGGCACCAAGCATATGAGCTCTTCCGCCTACGTTTCTTATCTACCCACTCTTACATTTTTGATTGGTTCTTCTATCACTAGTTTACAAGGCCTGAGAGGAAAGTGTGTTTTTTGGAGTTAGGTATGCAAGCCTGGGATCAGACCTTAGCTCTTCTATTCTCACCATGTGTTGCTGAGCAAGTTGTTTAATCACTGTCATCTCTGGTCTCCTCACTATCAACCGCTTGGTGGTATGGTGAGGACTGAAAAATCGTACTAGCTATTGGCCTTGTGATAGGTATTTTGTGTACATTATATTTATATACATTACCTCCTTTAATACTTTTACTAACTCTTAGAGATGGTTCTTACTATCTCTGCACTGAAGGAAGGGAAGCTCAGAGGTTGCATGAATTGCCCAAGGTCCTAGTAGTTCAATTCAGTTCAGTCGCTCAGTCGTGTCCGATTCTTTGCAACCCCATGGAGGCTGGATCAAATCCACATCCAACTAATTCCCAGCCTGTGTTTTACAACATAATGAATCACAGGCAGTACTTACAGAGACCATGGCACATGAGAGATGATGAGAACTAGTGTACCACATTGTTACCATAGCAACAAAAAAAGTCAGAAGGAAGAAACAAAAAATAGAAGAAATATTAGATTCATTGTCCTTAGGCCTAATACCAATTTCCCTGATTTACTTTAGATGTCTACATGCATGCATGCTCAGTCGCGTCCAACTCTGTGCGACTCTATGGACTGTAGCCTGCCAGGCTCCTCTGTCCAAGGGATTCTCTGGGCAAGAACACTGGAGTGGGTTGCCAGTTCCCCCTCCCCTGATCTTCCCAACCCCAGGATCGAACCCACATCTCTTGTATCTCCTGCGCTGGCAGGCAGGTTCTTTATCACTGACCCAACAGGGAAGCCCTTAGATGGCTACGCACTTGTTTATTTTTCTGGCTCTTTTAACATGTACACCATTTCTAAATAATTTAATTTCTCTTTATAATGTTGTAAAAGGCTTGTTTCAAGATCCCATAAGATCCTTTAAAAGTGAGAACTGTATAGAATTCAGACATTTTCATTCTTGAAGCATATTCTTGGCAAACTTTAATAAACCAACTTAAAACAAATATCCATAGAAATAATGCCTGTATTTTCAAGTGGGTGCCAGAAATGTATTGACATTTAGAATGTCCTTAAGTGACCCACCAGGAAAAAAATGCAGACCCTCTGTTTTGGAGTTTTTATTTAGCTGTATGTCCACACACATATACCCCCTCTGCACATGGGCTCACACACACACACACAAACATGCACACCCTGCTGTTTTTTCCATTTTCTGGTTGAAGAAAATCAGGAACAACGCATCTCTAAATTAATTTACTAGGACTGAGGCAAGGCAGAAATAATTTTGTCAAGCTCCACTTTAACATGAAATTATAAGTTCTAAAATCAGGATGTTTCTCTTTTCAACTCACCCGGGGAAATTTTCTTTTTATGTTTCCAGTTCTTTTAGATCAGCCTGAGATATGGGGTTCAGGCCAACCAATTAATCCAAGTGTGGAGTCGCCAAAGTTAACAAGGCCTTTTCCCACTGGAAGTAAGTTATGTGTCTGCTCTGTCTGGAAAAATAAGTGACTCATTTTACTGTCTGTCTGCATAGTGAAATTAGGCAAGCCTTAGGAAGTCTACGTAAGCAACATTTGGACTATTTAATATTAAGAAGAGATGTTATTCTAATAAGCATTAGAGTTAAGGGGCCTGGGACAGTCGGTTGAGACAAGAATAATACAATAGATAAAGTAAATAAGTAACTTAGAACCACAGCTGCTTTGTGTGACATCTCACAGGCTTCTTCATGCATTCATTCAATAGGCTTATGCAGGCATGATAAGCAAGTGGACTAAAGACCCTGCTATGTTCTAGGCATGGGCTAGCACACAACACAGAGCTAACCAAGTCAGATAAGATCTCTGCTTGTCCTACAGAACAACTGAGGCTTCAAAGGATAGAGAGGACACATTGAGGGGAAAGAGTTTAACTGGAGAACAAGAGGAATGATGCCATATGGAAGAGAGAAGCTGAGAGAGGAGATCAGGGCACATTTATCTCAAAGCAGAGCCATCAGCCCTGTTTATTCCAGAATGGCCCTAACCCCTACTCCAGGTAACTGGGGAAAGAAGTCCTGAAGAAAAAGGAAACTCGTCAGATTTACCAGATATAGCAGTGAGAGGAAAACATACATTTAAAGAATGAAAAAAAAAAAAAAGATTTACCTGTTGAAATTCTTAACTTTACCCACAAAGTGACAGCCCAGTTCAAAAGGATGAGTCTCTGGGTTAAGCTGTAAGACAACACTTTTTCTAGCTTAAGGATTTTTTTCAGCTATAATTTCCACCAAAGGAATCTGTTCATTCTTCCTTGACCCGAATCATTTTGCTTTAGATTTCAAAAATATACCCAAATTCAAGACATTTCTTTGAGAAATCTTTTCAGATTCAATCCAAGCTATAATATCCTGACTATTAAAAGCCTCTCACCCAGGCTGCTCTCATTTCCTTGACCACACTCGGGATTGCAGTTGCCTGGGACCACAATCTTCCTTCATTCAGTTGTAAATTCCTTGAGGGCAAAGGCTCATTGTATTCAACCCCATGTCCTTCATTCCTAGTACAGGTCACAGGACTTTGATGGCTTTTGACAGAGAAAACAAAGGAAGGAATGAATATGAAATGATGATATTATTGTTGCTATTATCTGATTTTCTTTTGACAAATTCTTATCATAAAATGGAAGAATCTGAATGAGTCCTGCTTCAATCACTAAACTTTGAACTTAAAAAAAAAAATGGACTGCTAATAGTTATTCCTTTTCCAATAGCAGAATATGAATGAAAGCCCAAATCCTGCTTATTTTGGAAATAATACATAATTCAGGGAGAAACTGATCAGTAATGTATGGCTTCTCATCTCTTGGCAGCACCTCCACCACTGCCTCCAAAAAATGTACCAGCCACCCCACCCCGAACAGGCTCCCCCTTAACAGTTGGACCAGGTAAGCTTTATTTTTTCTGTCCTAGGATGGTACGGCAATCAGCAGTGGCCCTGGACCTCAACATGCCTCTGATGTGTTGAAATCTATAGGCTAGACTAAACGTGAAAATGGTTGCATTTAGTTTTACTTCCGCTGCAGTTTACTATGTACACTTCTTTAAGTATCACTCCCAGGTTTCACAAAGAGGTTCACTTTCTCAGCTCATTTTTTTCTCTGTGTAATTTTGTTGAACAAAGGCCATGTTTATTTGTGAGATAAGAGAAATAAAAACTCAATATCAAAAGCCATTGTTTAACTGACATTTCACTAAATTGGACCTCATTTTAAATGACTGAAGAATTAAAAGTCTCAAGGCATAATTCATATTTTTCCAAGAGCTGATAAGTTTTTATCTAGAATTAATATTGTGTAGTCCACAGTAATAATAAAATGGGTCCTGGGATATGCAGCATACAGATAAGCTTGGGTGGTGCAGGATTTTCCCCAGTAGTCATTATTTATTATCCCATGGCAAAGCGATGTGTAAGGATGATGAAATATGGCAAGGAACTGCAGCATGCCTTTAGACAGATGACTTCTAAGGCATAGTTTTACCATCTATTAAAATGAATACTATGGATTTCTACAATTTATAATGTACCTAGTCTTACTGGACTAGCAATTCAAAAGCAGTAATAGTTATTTTATGTGTCTGGGTCCTTAGAATGTAGTTCTTCATCACCTTTGGAATTCTATTGCAGCTTCATCCATAGCTATTTATGCAGTCTGGTGAGTTTGATAACTACAGAGGGGGTATTTATCAACAAGAGCAAATGCAAGACATAGTCACTGATGAAATTTATATTGAGTCAAACCCAACAGAGAGTCATCCTGTGTCACAGGTAAAGGTGTTTGCAAGTTCAAATCATTTTGGCCCCTTGTATTCTCATGAATATATTAGAGATAAGTAAATCTGCCAGCAGTGAACTTATAAATACTGTGGCCCAGGCAAACTGCTGTCCCATTTATTTGTGGCCTTGAAACCTTGAAGGTTAACTTTTTTCAAATTTGAAAATATAAGAATATTAAGCCTACTCTTACAGCTAAAAGGTTATTTAAATGTAAAATGGCTCATGCCTTACAGTTATTTAGGTAACAATTTCTAATTTGAATAACCTTGGTTTAAAAAATAGTATGATTCCTCACATTTCAATTGTTATCAACTACTTCCTGCCAAGCTATAGAAGATTAGTTTTAGTTTTTCTCTTGTTATTGGTAAGAATTAAAAAGAATACCTACTGCTTAAATTTAAGCAAAACAGACTTTTTATTTCATGAATTCAGATACATATACATATCAGTTATGCCTATGGTATTAACAGGTTAGACTTGAGAAAAAAATTATAAAGACTTTTTATAATTTTCTTCCTTATTAAATGGGTTTGTATGTAACAATTCTCAATATCCTATGTGTGTGGTGCGTGGGGTGTGTATGTGTATATTTGTAAATATTCATGTGGGGATATCTCTTTAAATAATCTTTGTGCTGTGTTTCTGGTGTGTTCAAGGTGGAAGATATGCAACTACTTATGATGTGATCATTTTTTAAACTAACATATATTATCATTGGTTTCACCAAACAGTTTCATTTAATATGCTAGAGTAGACAATCTTCATCAACTATGAGGGTGGTTTTCAGCTATCAGTTCTTTTTCTGTTGTGTCCTATGTATTTCATTAGGCCAGACTTTCCAAAGGGACCTTTCCAAAAGGGTTTGAAATTTGCAGTTCCAGAGCCTGTACAATTCTGAGAATGCCTTCTCAGAATGACCATACTCTGCTCTCTTCTGAGCAGCCCTGAAGGGCGGTTGCATGCTTGAGCTTCTGGTGATGGAAGATGTAGCCAAGTCAGATCACCCCACACAAGGGTAAATAATAGCAGAAAAGGTAATGTTCACAATATAGAGGCGGGGAACTCTCTCCTCCCCTTCAACTATAATCAAGATATTTTTCCATCATGAAATATGCCCACCTTGGCACCTCACAAAATAACCTATTTATCAGGCTTTGCCTCTCCCCTCCCACTTCCTATACAAACAATTTTAACAAAGTCAATTAAATTTTAAAACCAACTACTTTAACCACAGGAAATGACCAATCAGCCACAGAGGTCAAAATTGAAAAGCTACCATCCATCAATGATTTGGACAGCATTTTTGGCCCCGTGTTATCCCCCAAGTCTGTTGCTGTTAATGCTGAAGACAAGTGGGTCCATTTTTCTGACACATCCCCGGAACGTGTTACTCCAGAGTTGACTCCAAGGGAAAAGGTGATGTCCCCACCAGCTGCCTCAGACAACCCAGCTGACTCCCCACCTCCGGGCCCCCTGGGTCCTCCTGGCCCCTCAGGACCTCCGGGTCCTCCTCGCAATGTACCATCGCCACTCAATTTAGAAGAAGTCCAGAAGAAAGTTGCTGAGCAGAACTTCATTAAAGATGATTACTTAGAAACAATCTCATCTCCTAAAGATTTGGGGTTGGGACAGAGAGCAACTCCGCCTCCCCCACCACCACCCACCTACAGGACTGTGGTCTCGTCCCCCGGACCCGGCTCGGGCAGTGGTACGGGGACCACCAGTGGTACGTCTTACTGTTTGCGTGTGCTTCGTGTGACCGCGAATGGCCGTGGCTGCTGCAGTGTGAGCAACACCCTCCTCCTGCCTGGCAGCTGGCTTTAGAGCTTCAGCCATCCCTCCTTTGCTGTGGGTGTCCTGTGCCCTGTGGCATGTCCTAGTCCATCGAATGCTCGCGGTCATAGTGCAAGTCTGTGGATGTGTCCTGCCCTGCACTCCTGACCCTTAGGAGTGCCCTTCCACCCTGCAGATAAGAGCTCTATTTTTTAAAGAAAGCTGTGATGTCATTTTTAGAATTCAGGAAAGTTCTAGAAAGACAGATTTCACAGAAAATGTGCTTCAGGTTAAATATCTGATTTCCTCATCAGGTGTCTCCACAGGGGCCCTAGTTGTTGTTGTTTTTTTTTAATTCTTCCACTTTATTGAAATATAACTG
Source organism: Capra hircus (assembly GCF_001704415.2). NCBI lineage: Eukaryota > Metazoa > Chordata > Mammalia > Artiodactyla > Bovidae > Capra > Capra hircus. The sequence goes on from NC_030810.1 coordinate 42,269,200, forward strand.
ACAAAATTATGAGATATTTACAGTGTACAATGTGATAATTTGATACACGCATACATTGTGAAATATTCTTCCCACCAAGTTAATACATCCATCACCTCACATACTTACCTTTTTTTTTTCTTTGACGAGAACATTTAAGCTCTACTCTCTTGGCAAATTTCAATCATACAGTACAGTGTTATCAACGATAATCACCGTGTTATACATTCGATCCTCAGACATTATTCGATTTATAAGCTTATAAATCTATATTTTTTCCAAAAGCCCTGGTTTTTGTAGGTATATGTGTTTTCTATTTCTTTTTTTGGGGAGGGGGGTTGGGAAACTATGTTAACTTCTCCATTTCAGAGACAAAGAAGTAGGATTTGAAAAGGAGATTTTAGAGGACAGCAGAAAAGAGGCTGCCTTATTGCGTCTCCAGCCTAATCAGGCTGCCGCTGAAACAAACTGCTCTCTGATGTCATCATTTGACAGGCTAGTCAGCCTATAAGGTCAGTTCTAAGTGTGGTGACAGGTGATGGAGCAGTTTGTCACAAATGTACCTTTTGGGACTCTACATGCAAATATTGCCATGGAATCTGATTTTTTTTAATTTGGTTTTCCTGTTTGAAGCTTCATTTTGTATTCTCTAATGATGAAAGGATAGGAACTGCCATGCATACCCAGGAAAGATCAAGAGATCCCTAACGCATTCTTCTTCTGTATCACTCATTCCATTCGTGCTCTTGTTTATCTACAAGATCCTCTGGTGCCTTCTCTCTTGTTCCTGTCCTTTTTGTTAGGTACCTTCTCAGGGGTGTCAAGGGCTATTTGTTTTTTATTTGCTTTGAAAGAGGTGACCAAGTTTAAATTATTCAAATCTATTAAGAGACAGCAAGGAAATATGTTTGTCTTTGTTCTAATAGTCATCATTGCTTCTGCTTTCAAGGGCACATCTTTCAGTGTTTGCTCTGCATTTGCAAATTGCTCTGAGCTTTAAAGTGAGAGCATCCAAGCTAATCAAGGAGAGGACTGGAGAATCTTCTGTACCGTACACAAAATCAGTGTTTTGTATCACAGGTGTTCCCCTCCTTCACCAGAAAGGGAAAACAGTTCAGTAATCAAATTTAAGTTTGAAAAACTGTGCTAAAACAAAATCAGCAGGTTTCTTTACCATAGGGTCCCAGAGAGCCTTTATTTTGCCAATAAGAACAACAGCAATAGTTTCTTTTCCTGGCTTTATGCTAAGAACTTTATGTACATCATTTCATTCCTACAACAACCTCATGAGGTGAATACTCTTATTTCCCCCATTTTACAGATATGAAAACTGAGGCTCATGGATGTTTAGTAATTTGCCTAAGTTTACACTGCTAGAGGTGATAGACTTGGTACTCATTCTCAGGTCTATCTGATCCCAGGCCTGTGTTCTTAACCACTGTGTCCTCTAGGAGCCCTTGCAAGGATTAGTGACAAAATATCACAAACTTGTCTGACCCTGACATGCACCTATATTACACACCGTCATCAAGACTGCCAAAAGTCTTTTCTCCAAACCTACTGCTTTGTGCTCCTTTCTGTATTTCTGGGGGTTAGAGCCCCACCTCCATCCTCTATTTCTTTTTTAGATCTTTTGGGGTGATGTAAGGGTCCTTACCTAACTGTAAAGATAATAAAAGGCCTCTAAGTAAAGCCTCCAGTTCAGACCTCAGCCCAAAAGAAGCTGGTTGTCCTGTGTCAAAGAGAGACATGTTTCCACTGTCTTGAATGGGACTCTTTCCTGGGCCAGGCTCTGAGTCTTCTGAAAGTCTTAAAGCTTTTCAAGGAATAATACCTTCTCTCCAGTAGCCTGGTCACTATACTCTACCCAAAGTAAACACCTTTCATTGGGGGAGGGGAAGACAGGACAGCTTTGTTACTCGCCAGGCTCCTCCAGCACCTTCTACAAGGTTCTGGGATATACTTGATTAATTGAATTGATCATTGATTTAATGAATAAATAGAGAAGCTCTAGCTTTCTTTCTGGAATCCTTGGCAGTTTTGTTGTCATTTTAATGTTTAACTTCCATATTCTTACTTAAAATTACTTGAAAGTGTTACCAGTAAAGACTATTGGTTCTTAATAATTGAGCTGGAAAATACTATACTTTGCTAATATTAACGAATTGAATTTCTAAGTGGAAAACCAAACTGGGCCAGTGAAACTCATGAATAAATAAAACTGTGCACCATTATCTCCTTAATTAAGTCCCAGTTTATTTGCTCATTAAACTTTTACTGATGAAATGTACACAGATTGGCAGAAAGATTAACTTAGGATTGAAACAATAGGATATGGTCTCATGTTTTAAAGATTAGTAATGTTTATCATTATCTGCTTTTTATAACAGCCTGATGGGAATAACTTTTCCTGTATATCTCAAATTGTATACCTACATTAAAAATTTCATTCACAGCAAGATGACTGTCACTGACCAAGTTTAGACAGTATTTGTGGATCGAAATAGTTACCTGCTGTTGAAAAAGTTGCAAGTTAAGAATTTGCTTCAAGAACTTTAATTTCCTTATGGCAAGGATTTAAAATACATAGTTTGGCCAGAATATTGCTTTACTGGAATGCAGCAGACACTGATTCTTGGCAAAGACTATCTCTTCTCCTGTGTGGGCTGTGTGCCCAGGGGATGGAATGGAAAAAGTGTTTCCTTGGCCTGTAGCAATTTTGGAGACCAGGGAAAGAGAAGTGTTAGTAAAGATAGAATGTTCAACATTTCCCAACTGGGGAAACTAAACCCATATTAAAAGATGCTAAACACAAACAGACACACCCCACACATCCATAAACAAATGAATTTGAACTACCTGGGGTTGAATCAAACAAATATATTTCCTAACTATAAGTTTTTTTAGAGCAGCAATGTCAAAAATGGAAGCCTTTAGGCATATGTGGATATTTTCATCTTAATGGCAATTAATTAAAATTAAAAATCAATTATTCAGATGCAGGAGCCACAATTCAGTACTCAGTGGGTACTCACTCAGTGAGTGGGTACACAATTCAGTACTCAGTACATGTGACTAATGACTATCTTATTGGACAGCACTTATTCCAGAACATTTTCATCATTGCAGAAAACTCCATTGAACTGTACTGTTTTAGGGCTTTTAATGTGCCAGTTACCTAAAAAGAAACATAGTATGAAAACTTTCCCACATATGTTTAATACTTTTGTCAAAGAAATAGTATAATTGTGTTCTAAGAAACACAAGTTGGGGAAGAATAATTCTTTGCATATTTCAAAGTACATATATTTTCATTCATTTGATTCTCCCCCATAACATTGTGATATACTAGCCTCATTTTACAATAAGGAAATGGAAGCTCAAAGGCAGGACTTGGCCACAGCTACAGATCAATAAATAGCAAAGTCAAGATCTATCTGACCTCAGATTTGTTGGATTCCAGTGATTACTTCCCCCCAGCTGACCCCCAACCCCACAACACACACCTCCCTCCCCCGCCCCACCACCACCCCCCCCCACCCCCCGCCAACACACACACACAACACAAAAAGAAATGAAAGTTGGAGCCGTTGTTTTATGGTCCTCAGGAGTTACCAAAGAAACTATGATGGGATTTCAGGTTGAAAGCAGCAGATGGATTGAGAGCATGTCAGTGGTGCCAACTTTTTGAATTCACTAATTCAAAGAATGTACATGTGATATTTAAAGCTAAACAATGTTGTCCAATTAGTTTCTAGCATTGTCTTGGGAATAAACACTGCTTGAAGGGGAAATGAAAGTAGAATTGAAGATCGAAGAATAAGGATAGAGATGTGCAAATAACCCTCTTTACTCTTTCAGTACAAAATAATTGTGTAATCTCACGACATCGTGTGAGGCCTTAGTTCAGTTATGAAATACTCCTTAGGCCCAAACTACCCTCTGCCGTCAAGCAGGGTTTTGCTTTTTAAAACCCCCTTGGTGTTGTCTAACTGCATAACAAATCAATGAAATCAATTCAGTAAAGAAAAAGTAAGTTAAACAGGGTACTCCAAAAGGAAAACAGCGCCAGTTAACTAGCCATGTTTTTATTTGCTTTTAGTTGTATCTGTATCAAAAGCACAAATTTTACCATCATCAACAACTGCCTTCCATTTGTGTAGTATTTTATGATTTACTTAAATAAGCATTTTCCATTTCGATTGTTGCAACTGCCTTGTAAGGTAGAAACATGTCCTATATTTTAAAACATGAAGCTGAGGTTCAGAGAAGTCAAGATCTTATAGTTGATAGGAGGCGGGCAGAGCCAGAGCTCAGGTCAGGACTTTTCTTCAGTTCCTTCAGCATTTCATACTGCCTCCATGATAACTTGTTTCCACTTTTCCAAGAATTACTGAAACTGGATTTTTAAATTTCCCTTTTGGAACTTGTAGGAAAAGGATAAGCAGCTGACCTTTTCCTGGGACTGACTCTGAAGACCATTTCTTGGAAATAGACCCTGGATAGACATTTTGACCCAACACGCATGACATGGTTTTCCAGCAAAATAGAACCCCCAAAACAGTTCCATAAAACTTCCAGACAAAAACTTTGCTGTGCAAACGTTTATTTCCCATCTCTTTGCTGTCACTTCTGGAAACATCCTAGGTGTAAAGAAAACTTTGTCGCAGGACCTGTCAAAATATCCCCTATTCTTTTATTCAAGAGAAGATCATCAAAATACTAAGGATATTTATATTGAGAGAAAAGTGCAGTCAGCCCATGGAAAAAGAAGACCAGGCTTTGTGCAAAATGTGGGGCTAAGGTCCACCTATAGCTATAAGATACTGCATTTAAAAACTCAGACTTTGTAGTTAAATAGGCCATTTGAACTATATGACATTGATCAAGTTATTGAATATCTCTGAGCCTTACTTTCCACTGAGATAGTAGAAGTATTTTCCTTCACAGCTTATTGTGGGGATGAAATAAGATAATGCACATAAAATGTGTAGCATAGCCAGCATAACTGGCCCAACAAAATAAAAAGTGAGAATACAGTTAAAAGTTGGTAGTGGTAAATAGGAAATATTGGTAGGGATGGGTGGTAATTAGTATGGTTTCACACTAATGTAATTACACTTACAATAAACCACACAGATAAACACAACAAACTCAAGATTTCAAACTGCTTTAAACAGAGGAACAAGGCTTTCATCCCCAAGGACTCTCCTAAGTTGGAAGCAGATCCTGAGATGATGAGTTTTGATGGTTAAAGTTTCTTGAAAATCTGAAAATTCAAAGATTCAAATTTCAAAGTTCCTTGAAAATCTGAAAATCTGGAGATGGAGGTGCTGGTCTAGGATTCTCCAGAGAGCAGAGTTTTGTGGTGTGTTGGAGGGGAGGTGGTGGGGAGGGGGAGACATTTTCTTTGGACAGAATTTCTTGGAATTTTCTTGGAGTATTTTGATACCTGTGCTTCTAACCAATGTGAAAAAGCCTCAGGAGTAGTTGGAACTTCTCTGACTGAACAAGAGCCATTTGGAATATTGACTTGATTTTCTTAAGATTGTGAGCCAGGTAGCTTTCCCATATATCCCGGACATATGCCTGAAGATAGGCAAACCCCTAAGTCTAGAGACCCCTCTGGTGTGCTCATCAGCGTGCATGCCGACCTCTGTGTGTCCTCTGTGTTTCACATGTTTGTCATTGACAGCCAGAAAAGTAAATCCAAGAGACTCTTAAAAATCATCACAAAAATCATCGCAGGCAACCTCTGCACAGACAGGCTCTTAAGCAGCCTCCTTTAAAAACCAAAATCCTCTAAACCCAATGTGTTTCTGTTCAGATTCCACACACAAAGTATGCTCACAATAGCTAATGTGCTTTCTTATATTTTGTTCTTTGCTTACCATCAAGGGTTTGCTTACATTTATGAAGTTACTACTCATATCAGAAGGCTAATTCTCTTCTACATGTTTTATAGATATATAAAGGTATTTATATACATGACACACACACATATATATATATACATACACACACACACTCACACACACACACTCACACATACACACTCTCACACACACACTCACACACACACACACACGGACTTTCCAGGTGGCACTTAGTGGTAAAGAACTCGCCTGCCAGTGCAGGAGGCAAAAGAGACGTGGGTTCGATCCCTGGGTCAGGAAGATCCCCTGGAGGAGGGCATGGCCACCCACTCAAGTATTCTTGCCTGGAGAATCCCATGGACAGAGGAGCCTGGTGGGCTACAGTCCATAGGGTCGCAAAGAGTCGAACGCACACGTATATACATATAATGTGAAAAATCTTTTTTCTTCAAGCTCTAACCTCTGTTTTCATCTTGGACATAAATTCTGAATATGTAAAGATCAAGAAAACGTATCATAAGTTTCATGTGTATCATGATCAGAATGAAAGCTACCCACTCACCCAGCCAAAAGAGTATTAAGTATATCTGTCACAGGGCGTTATAAAAGGATTTACCTTTCACTGGGTGTCACATGACAACAAAAGGCAATGAGCTTCAGCTTCAGCCATCAACCATAGTTCAACTGAGTGATTTTTTTTCTTTATTGAAAAAAAAAGAAACCCAAACCCCATGTGCTACAGTGCTGACTGTATTAACTGCTGAGGTGAAGAAAGTGTTGGTGATTAACATTTTACTGTGGGAAAGGAAAGGTGGATCAAGTGATAACAGCACTTTGGCCACCTGCGTCTCTAGCCTTTTCTAATACCAGTTTGTTTTCCAGGTGCATCATCCCCTGCTCGGCCAGCCACCCCCTTGGTTCCTTGCAGCAGCACGACCCCACCTCCACCTCCTCCCCGGCCTCCGTCTCGGCCAAAGCTACCTCCAGGGAAGCCTGGAGTTGGAGATGTGGTATGTTCCCTTCTGCCCTGTCCTGCTCAGAAGCATACAGTGGGAATGACAAACAGAGTCCAAATGGCTGAACATGGGTCATCTCAACTCCAGGTCTAAGCTTTACAGCACCTGCACCAATGGCCCTCATTGGGTGAAATCTGAAAGTCACTGCAATCAGAGAGTGTATTTCAATTGCCCTCAAATCTCCACCATCATTCAAGCCATGGCCTAAAGTAGTAGGAACAGGATCGTGGGGTCTTCAGTTCTTCCCCAGTGGGTTTGATGAAAATTAAGATAATAATACTCAATTGTCCTAAATCCTTTAGAATGGAAGGTGTTTCCTTTCACCGTATTTTCCTGATTTTGAAAGACTCCTAGAGAGGATAAGTCCAGATTTCTGACCCCAGACTACAGAGAAGTTATTGGTGGTATACACACTGGGAGAATATAAAGGAGAGTGGTGGCTCAATGAATTTTTTTGGAAGTTTTACATCATGTTTTAAAGCGAGGGGTGGAAAACATTCTGGGTGAACAATTAAGAGACTCTGGCAGAGGTAAATTTCTTTGGAATTCACACACAGGAGTCACAGGGTAATAATGATGTCCCTGACATCTGGTTTAGCCAGCACACTACAGTATTTTGTGTTCAGATATCTTTCAGTAGGTATAAGCTCTCACTTTATACTACTTACTTAGTCCCTAAGGGCATGTGAGTTCACCATCCTGAAACATCACTGACCACATCCCAGATCTCAGCTTCTCTTAATGTGATATATCTGTTGAGTGTAGCCCATTATAGATTATGTTTCCTCTGGCTCCATCCACAAGCTCTTGTACAGATACAATCAATTTCAATGAAAAAAATGGTACCACCCATCCTCTTTTAAGAGCCTGAGTTGTCATATCTGGAGCTGGGAGATGTTAAAATATGAAAGGAAGACCTGTGAATCTAACTTTCCATTTCTTTTCTTCTCCCTGCAGCCCCGACCTTTCAGCCCTCCCATCCATTCTTCCAGCCCTCCTCCGATAGCACCCCTAGCCCGGGCTGAAAGCACTTCTTCAATATCATCTACCAATTCCTTGAGTGCGGCCACCACTCCCACAGTTGGTAAAAATTATCTCCTCTCTTTTAATCCATTTGTGGTTTTGACTGGCTATTTTTTTATGATCTGAAAACCCTAACACCCTATGTTTCTGGTCAAAATTGTTTTGCTGTGTGTTTTGCTACTATCATCTGACTCTTCTTTTAAAAGCACCTTCTCAGCAAAGAAGGCAAATGCTTTACGCCAATAAGCAAGTAAAAGAATGTGGAATTCTCTTATTCTCTCTCCATACAGATGTATTCATAAAGGTAAAGAAATCATCAAATAAGATCTTGTAATTTAGATATTATTTAGATATCTTTGAGAGGAGAATGTTTATTTAAATTCCAACCATGTAACCCATCAGAAATAACAAAATTTAGAACTTTTCTTTTCTTGAAGCTTTCATTTCTTCATCACCTTGGTTCTGCTTATGTTGACAGATGGTATAAACATGAGCATTGTGGGACTTGAGAAAATGTTTTGACATTTTTTCTAGTGCTTTTCAGTGATGTGTGGTCAATTTTCCCCAAGAAATAAGTCATTGCTGGCATTTTCAGTAAATGCCTTTGTGCCTCTTTCCTTATGGTGTGATGAAAGTGAAGAGTTGAGAATGACTGCTCAGCTGGATGGTTTTCCCAGGTTTAAATGCCTCATTTTGCCTGGAGCATCTTCCCTCTTCCCAAGGCTGGTCTCTGTCTACCCACCTTCCTCAGCTCCTGCTGCTTTTCTCATGTTTGCATGGTGTCTCTGACCTCGACTTTTCCATTCCGTTTTTGCCCCTTGTCTTCCTTTATTGTCTGAATGCCCTCCAAGTCTCCCATATTAAGTCTCCCATATTATAAACCAGCTGGCCCATGCTGCATTGCTTGGGAGGATCATTAACCAACGCTGAATAAATTCCTGCTGCTACTTGCCAAAGAAGAGCATGCTACAGAGTTGTCCATGTGAGAAGTACTTTGATCAATCCTGAAGCTCTTCTGGAGAAGAAATCCCTCTTTTCCCAGGGAAATAAGTTACGATGTGCCTCTTAGGCCCCTAAAGAGAATTTCAACCTAATCACCTGCTTCATATTTTTAATCAGACCATCCCCAGAGAATTCTTCAAATTTGGTGAAAATACAGTCTGCTATCCAATTTTGTATGATTCATTAACAGACAGATATTTAACATGATTTATATAGTCAAGTCTATTCTTTATTTGCATCATCAGTTGGGGTAATTCAGGGCTTCCTATTTTTAGATGCCTATTAGCTAGTTTCCTTCTGGGTTTTGTTGTCGTTACTTTTTGTTTTTTCTGTAACTTCCAACCTTACTTTTGAGCTCTCTTTAATGCTCTTGATAACTACGGCCATTTCCCTCATTCCTGCTCTGTTGGTTTTCTGTTGTTTTTGCCTCAAGGTCATTTGTTCCACTCCCTCCCTGTGATTTTCCTGGTTGTTCAGAGAGAAAAGTAACAATAATAAATTGTCATTCAGACAGTAGACCTTAAGTGACCTCAGTTGCCTGTCTAACCTATTCCTTCAATTCACTGAGATTCACAGAGAAAATGGCACACAGAGCATTTGACCTGTGGCCATGTTTTGTATCATGTGTTTTTATACTCTCTGCTGCAGAAACCTTAAAACCTGGCCAGTGACTGTGATCCTCAGCACAGCTAGTATATATTCTTTCAAGATGAGCCATACAGGGGCTAAAAACAGAAAGAAAGAAAGAAAGAAAAAAGACCACCTAAGAGGCTAGTCGCATTGCTTCATTGCTGAGAAGCATTCTGATTTAATCTCTTCAGCTCTGTTATTTGTATTTGGTTTTCATCTTCCTCGATCTCTTGTTCTTTATTTCCTGTGGCTGTGGGTCACCTGACAGCCACTTCTCTCTGAAGTAAATGTGTTGTCAGTGACCACCCAGCAGCACCTTGTGTAATGTTTATCTCTCTTTGAAGAGATTGTACTTTGGCTGTTCAGCACCAAGGGGCTGACTGTACATGACTTGACTTGGTACGTCAACTTAAGAAAGTCAGATGGCTTGGGAGAGATGGAGAATTTCAGCAGCAAATTCTTGACTTCAGTGGCTCAACATTTCTCTCCCTCCACCATGATACTTTCTTGACATTTCTATGACACTTGTGTCAAAACAGGGACAAATGTGGCAAAAACTGGATACTTATTATTTGTACTTGCTTAGTACAAAGTTTAATATAATTCGAGGACTAAATTTTTAAAGGCATGTCTGATCTTCCCACAATTCATCTAAGAATACGCCCCTAGTAAGACATTGGACATAAAATTTTTTCATGAGACCTATGATTATAAATTAGTAAAACTGATGCCACACCTGAAAATAAGCCTTTCTATTTTCTATTCATTTTCTATTTTGAATGTGAATAAGTCACATTGAAATAATGAAGTGTTCCTTTGTAACTGTACTTCACTGAACTTAGGATACCTTCAATTAGAAGGTGCGCTATTATTTTATATATGACTGAAAAAGGGAGGGGAAGCTGCCAAATGAGTTAAGGTGCAATACTTTCTTATCATACTGATTTTAACATCCATCCTAATTTCAGAGAGGTTAAAAAGTCCACATATTAGCATGAGTGAAATATAATAAACCCCTTTTGTACTGAAAAAAAAGCTCACAGGATCTTCACTATTTGAAATGGTAGGGAGGGAAAGTCTGGTTAAAATTATGTGAATAAAGAAAATATTTAAAGTTATTCTATTATAAGATCCAGACTCTTAGACATTTAGAGATAGAGATAACCAAGGAATTATCTCTAATTGTAAATATCCAATTTATTATTTGCTTCCTATTTCTATGTGTGACAGTCATTTTTTAGATGTTTGCAAAACCTTCCTTTGCAATCTACCCCAATGCAAAATATAACGATAAAGACAATTTGTCTTCATTCTTAAATTCATTATTAATTATGTTTCTTCAACTGTTCTTTATGCATTTTTTATTACATCTTTAACATCCCAGGAATCAGTAATGAATGAAAAGTAATCCTTTACGGGCATCAGATGGACTTTGATGCTTCCTTTGGTATAGAACTTGGAGCAAAAGTGATTTGTATTCAATACAGAAATATTAACCATAGAATCTGAAACTTAAAACATTTCCTCTAAGCTTTTGTCTCTCCAGGCTGGGTGGAAATTCTGACTTAAATAAGCTTTTAAAAAACTATATCTGTGTTAACATCAATTATTCTGCACAAAAGGAAAGACCCTTAGAGACAGGTATTCTTGATCCCAATTTTAAATTCCCACACTTAATTTTAGTATTTTTCCCTTTTTTTTTTTTTTGGAAAAGCCTGTCTCCAATTCTGGCTTCCCCATCTCAGATCAATTGGAGACAGTTCCCCTGGTTAGCTCTTAACAAAATTTTTCTTCTTTACTTAATCTGATTGTTGCCCTTATTTAAATCAAGCACAGAGCTATCCAACCACCCATTTTTTAAATTCTAAAAAAATTTAGAAATTTTTTTCTAAGTCCTCAGTGTCCATGACCATAATAAAAAAAACGATAAGCATGCTGTTCAACCTTTAAAAACTATTCTTTTGTAACTTCAGCTCAAAGAAAAAGATGACAGTCTTGGAGCTCCTCATTTTAAGGAGATTGTAAATAAAACATCAGTTTTTCAAAAGAAGGAATATTCTCCACCACTCCTCACTAGTAGGTAGGAAAAGGCACTGTTACAGTCAGCTACTGGCAGTGTAATCTTTTTGTGCCCTATTTTCTAGGGGTATTATGGGGTGTCCTTCTTAGTGCCAGTTCCTATTCCTCTGCTGTAGATATTATAGGAGTTGCATTCACTTATTCTAGCTGCCAAGGAAGTCACATGTGTGCTAAAAACTGATTGTCAGGGACTTCCCTGACAGTCCAGTGGTTAAGAATCTGTTTACACTGCAGGGGGCACAGGTTCCCTCTCTGGTCAGGGAACTAAGACATTGCATGCCATTTGGTGTGGTCAAAAATAAAGAAATAAATAACATGGAGAAATAGCATCATCTTAGTATTTTAAAACAGCTGATTGACAGGTGCTAGTTTAGAGCCTTAAGAACTGACAAAGTACTTTTCCTGCCTTTTTCACTAAGTCTAAGAGCCAAGCTAGTAGAATATTTTCTAAGAAGCATAGTTTATGAAGTAGTTGTACTACCCTCATCTATTTCCTCATCTTATACTTCTCTACATGGTAGGAAAGATTCTCCCTTACTTGTCTTGGTACAGAATTTATTCAGTTTTCTGTTAAAGTTGTAATAATATCCTTCAGATCTGTGGCACTGATGGATCTAAATCGCATAGAGTAAAACTTAAGTTATCTGCATTTGTTTGTTGGGAAGGAGGGAGACCATGTACGTACATTCAGAATGCTTGGAGTTCATAGCAACTATTGTGACCAATTTAATACAGAGACATTTGGCCATGATCAGTGCCATAGCCAAAGATGGAATTACAATAATGCTGTTCAAAACTAACAATCCATAAGGACCAAGGACAGGTGCAAAGGCAAATTGAAGTTGGATATTGATGAAGTTGAAATGAGAGACTTGATTCAGGGACCTCAGATTCATACTGTTGCTTTTTTATGATCTCATTAAAAGCCTCCTCTTTCCCCATGGGGAGGCAGGTGCATGCTGGGTGATCCCATTGAGCTGCCAGCACTCTGTCAGGAGGTTCTGTTGATGGATATATGTCCAGTCACTTGAGAATTGTGTCTGAGTGAAATATACTTGCACAAGTCAATTATTAATGACAGTGCCTTTAACAACTCCCTGAAAAGGTGGGGGTGTGATTTCTTCCATGGAGTTGACTTCAGCAAATTCACAGATGCTAAAATCTGGCATTTAAAAAATTTCCATTTCTGCTCTTAGACTCATCATGAAATAAACACATCACTTTTTTATACTCTGTCCATAATCCCAGTGTCTTGGGTTTTGTTTCCTTTTTTCATTAAAATCATTCCTGTGTTTTGATCAGTAAAGTGCATTGCTTGATTTCATTTGAGATTTGTATTTGTGTTTTTATTTTCATTCCTTTATATTTCTTTGGTTCAAAGTGTCAGAAGATGATGTTTTTTATGACAAACTGCCCTCGTTTGAAAGGCGCTGTGAAACGCCTGCAGGTATGGTGCTAGCTGAGTGATCTTTAGATATCTAGACTTTAAAAATCCAAGCCATTATGCCATCTGAATGCTAAACTTCATGGACATGCTGCTCACCTCATGAGTGTCCGGTGCCTCTCAGATGCACTGTCTACTTACTGTTCATCATGAAACTCATGCCACTGAAATGTTTTTTTTCAAGTGAACATATTATAAAGCAGTAGGTTGCATGACAGTTTCTCAGTGAAAAGGTTCAAAAAAGGGGAGAGGCTACTGCTTTGTGAACTAACAAAGGGAGGGATAATTTAACTGCTCAGAATTACATATCCAGTGATGGCTTTTTTATTGAAAACGTAGTAGAACACCATTAGTAATCTTGTTTTTCCTGTGGTACATAGGTAAAGGGTGTTTTGTGTCTGGTTGCCTAAGGTGATTCCAGGGAAGGGAATGGAAGATATATGGCGTCTTCCATGAACTTTCAATTGATATGCATTGCTGTTGTCACTGAAAACCTCAGCTAAGTTTTATGTAACCCGTAACTCCTAGTTTCTTTTTTAAAACATAGAAGGGGATGACAGTGAAGATGAAATAAACACAGCAATTGCTGAGTGACAGTTTTCCCAAACTAGTGCAGTTAAAATATGCTGACGCCCCTGCATGGCCAGGAAGACTTCTGCTCCGTGCGCATCAGCACCAAGTACCAAGCTGCCAGCAACACGTGCCTATCCCTTTAGGCCTACATAGCTTTGCTTTTGCTTTCTATTCCCCAAACTAAAAAAACAAAAAAAACATAGTTTGCCAGCCCTCCCTTTTCCCTGCACGCTAATAGCATGCAGTGCCTCCGCCCTCCCCTTAGTGAGATTAATGACCTGCTCTGTAACTCATAATGTGTCCTTCTCTCTCCCTCTCCTTAACCTTTCCCATCCCGCTTCAACTCCTGGCCATACAGAGAATGAACAGCCTTCCCTCGTTTGGTTTGACAGAGGAAAGTTTTATTTGACTTTTGAAGGTAAGTAGTACATAGCATACCAGATTCTAATTTTCCCTCCCCTCATGCTTTTCCCCATTTGCATTTTTAAAAATTCCCAGTTTTCTTCAAAAGACCTGGTCTCACTTTCTATATAAAAATGCTATGGCTACTTAGAAAATATTAAATACTAAAGAAAATACTCCATGAATTTGGTTTGTATGAGATCTCCAATTTTTCGTATTAAAAAATTAAAGCTAATTTGCAGTTACTATTGGTTACTTAATTAACTGAAATAAATTGAAAAAAAAAAAAAAACCACCTTTTTTGGGCAAGGAACTTAACTCTGTCAACCAGGGCTCTTTCCTAACTCTTTTGCAAGTGCAATGAAACAAATATAAGGACATTTTTGGTTGGAACTGGCATTTAGTTTTGTTTTGGATAATTAATATTTCAGGTACAACATCCATTATTGTAAAATGTAAATATATTCTTATGACAAGGAATGCTGCATGGGAGATCAGAAAAATGAAAAAAAGAAAAAATATTTTCATAAGTTCTATTTACAGGTTCTGATATGGAAATTGTAACTGGAATGACTAGTAAACTGGGCAACTACCACTGGACTTGCCATTTTAGAAGATGAAAGAAAATATACATAAGTGTAAAGTCAGTTATCTAACCTCAGTGTTGGGTAATTTGTTATTTCTGCATTAAAGATTAGCATTCTTCTGTCTTATATTTAAATTCTAAATCATTTTAACAGGCCAAGCATTTGATAAAATGACCCATTTAAACTAATGGTATAGAAAAAATTAAGTAAGTGAACTTAACAAATGGACTATCTTATACATATTTATCACTTAAGCCTTCTACTTTCTACAATTTTAAATAGCTAAGTTTATCTTGGGATAAAAAGTTGGCAAACAAAATTTTTACTCAAGAATTGATTCTAAATATGGTCTTTGTATTTCATGATAACAAAAAGAACTTCTCTAAGTTAAGTGTGTTTTAGCACAATTTAAAATATTAGAATGACTGGCACAAATTCTCAAATAGTTTGTGTGGTGTGACATTTTTCTCTTAACAGTGACTTTTCTTTGCAAGATGGTCCCTTTAGCTTGGAGTGGCTTTGCTAGTAGCAGGAAATATTGTCTGATTCAAAGCTTCCCAAATACTGATGTCTCTCCTGGCTCAGGCAGAGAACAGGTGGATAGACAATCTTAGAGAAGGATGAATATTTTCCACATGATGTTGGAAGCCTTCATTGCCTCGGGTCATTAATTTTGTAATAACCAAGATGCAAAATCTACAAACTTATGACCTTCTAAACTTTCTCTTCAAATTAGATGAGTAAAAGTGCCCAGGTGTCTTTTTACTGATCAGCACATCTCACAGGAGACACTATGACTGAATAGGTTGATGATCTTGACATACTGCCAATACCTGCCTATATGAAGGCTCTTCTCTGGTTCAGCTTGACTGCATTAAAGGTTGTAGTTTACCCTGTTTTAAACAGGAAATTAAGCCATGTGCTACTGGCAACCTTCAAGTAATGTCTGGGCTCCAAAAAAACTTTCATAGTTTTTTGTTGGTACAGTTTGTTATGGCTTTAGAGCATCTATTGGCTGGTTTGCTTTTATTTTGGTTAGGATTTCTTTAAACCAAAGAAATCCAAGAGATAGACTTTTTGTAAGATTCCAGTCTAAAGACAGCTTTCGATTGTTGGCTTGTTTTTAAAATATATCATCAGTCAAACATAAGTATTAATAAGCATGTGGAATAACAAAGTGAACCACATTTTTTTTCATTTTAGGAAAAGAAAATATTTCTTAGTAGATCTTGGGGGTATCTAAAGTTGGTAGGTAATTGCCATTCTAATTAGTAAAATCCAAATTCCTGAAACATTTCAATTTGAGACAAGAGAAGTCACACAAGGAAAGAGGTTGAACAGAAATTAATTGAAATCTCTAGCTCTGTGTTAGCTTTATCTTGGACTTTGCTCAAGGCTTGGAAGTATAAACAAGGTTTTCCAAGGGACTATAGGAGAGGTCATGTCATGAATATGTCGTACTCATCTATCAAGAAATGCTCATGCAAATTAAAGTACATTTCAATGAACTTTAAGGGAAGACTTAGGAGGACATCTTACCCCCTGAAACTAAAAATAACACAAGGGTGGCTATCTTTTAAGAATGGGAAAAGGCTTGTTTTCATGGTTTATGTAAATTAGCCTCAGGTAGTTTTAGCTAATGCAACCTGGAGTAGTTTTTTAAAATCTTCTGCTGTGATGATAAAATGGCATAGAAACATGAATTGTTAAATTGCCTTAGAATAGTTCCCCTACTCAAATTTTAAACTACAAAAAGACACGGTCATTCAACATATTTTATTGAATAGCACTTCTAGTATATTCTTCTAGGGCACTCTGGCTTTACCCACATTTGTTATTATTAATGTTAATTATCATTATCTTCAATTCTTTATTTAGGGAAGAGGACCAGATTCCCAGGTCAAATATTCATTTGTTCTAAATAACTTTTAAGTTATTTGTTGGCATGTAAATAGTATTTTATCATGTTCAAAACCTTAGCCTGTCATATCCATTGCTTTTTCTTACAGGCCTCTGGTCAGTGGGTTACCCAGTGAGTGTTTGAGCCACTTACCAATCAACCAACTAACTAACGAACTTTATGAACTTATTTGGAAATAACATGAGATGCTTCACACTTTTAAATTTAACTTAACAAGAGAGATAGAAAAGTGTTAGACAATGCTTCTGACTCATAAGAGCTCCAAAGCTTGTCTTAATGGTTTAGTTTTAAACAATTTCACTGAAATTTCAACCTATTTAAGTTGAGCTTAAAAAAAAGGTAAAGGTTACATAAGGTAGTACCTGTTAAAATTCATTCATCCAGGAGTATATCCTACTGAAGCTATCAAGTCTTCTGAGATGAAAGGAAGGGAAAGACATTCCATAAAAAGTAGAAAATGTGACTATTAGCTATTTGAATAATTCCCTAGAACATTCAGACATCAAAATGTTTCCAGAAATGTGCTGTCCCTCTCTTTGTTTAGCTTATTTAACTACAAAATCATCTTGTATCTGGTCATGAAAAACAACAACCTACAACCATGGATTCTTGTAACCTTGTTCTGAAGATTGCCTCTCTCCTCTGTGCATACAGCCACTTGCACCCTCCTCTCTAGGCCACTCCTCCCTCTTGTTCACTGGTCTCACTCCCAACACACCCCCGGGAAAGTCACTTAACAACACCCTTGTCTGTACTCCCAGGCTCTTTGCCAAACTGGCCCACCTGTTGCCTTCACTGCATCCCCGCTCTCTCCAGGGGCCATCACTTCCCCTATAACACTCTCCACGGAAAGTTCATCAGTCTGCTGTAGGCTGCATGAGTTCTTCCAACTCTCCATTAAAACTTCCAACCCTCTCTCCCCATTATGAAAAGTAGCCATCTGCTCATTTCACCTTTTATTTATCACTGTTCACACTGACCTACAGAGCATTTCCCCTGCATTCGTCTATAGGCTTAGGGACACTGGCAGCTCCCTTTTCACCCTCTTCTCTACCTCACTCCCTAGCTTCCTTTTGTCACATAGATTCGATGTGGGTGATCCATCAACATTCTCTCTCAAGGACTTCTTCAACTTCAGTTCCAATAAACTTTCCCCCCACTCAGTAACCCACATGTCTGGCCACATCTAAGAAATGGCCCCTACTGGACAGTATCATTTCAGCTATTTCAGATCTAACAATTTGGCCCCCTTGTTGTAGTACAAGAACTGTACTAGGCATGATTCTTTCATTCAATTAGCTGAGTACTATTGTGTGCCAGCACTGTTCTAGGCACTCCCCTGCAGGGGGAACAAAACAGAAAAAATTCCGAGTCACTGCAGAGCTTATGTTTTAATGTGAAAAATCAAAAACAAGAGGATAAGTAAAATATGTAGCGTGGAGACAGTAATAAGTTCTACAGAAAAGAAATAAAATAGGGAAAAAGAATGGAGCATATAGGGGTTGAAAATAATTAAAGAAGAGGAACTGAGATAATAAAAATAATGAATAATAATAACTAATACCTGAGTCTTTACTACATGAAAAATACATTTTATCTAATATCTCATTTCATCCGCACAACTCATGGATGAAGAAATTCTGATTCAGATAACATATGTGATTTTTGAGAATCACTCAGCCAGGAAGAGGAAGAGTAGAGACTGAAATCCAGGCTGCCTAGCTGGAGACCTGGCCTGGTGCTCTGCTTCATGTCCATGATATCTCATTTAGCTTTTGCGACAGCCCCTTGAAATAGGTGATGCTGGTGGGTTTCTCTAACTCTCCTAACCTTCCAGTTTCCCAGTCCCCTGACTACACATTATCTTTGACTTTGTTGAACCCTCTAGTCTTATGGCCACCCCACTCGCATCCAATCCACCAGCCAAACCTACATTCAAGTTTATTCATATTAGACCCCATGAAGGAAAAGTATGTTTCTGTACAATGGAAGATACACCTTCCTCTTTGAAATTGTGTTGTCTATATGAAAAACTCAACTCTTTGACATTTTAACTTCTGACCTCCTTCAATGGGTTATTAAATATCCCTACTTAATAGTTTGTAATACATAATCTTAGTCATGGGCCACTCAAGTTTCTTCCCCCTAACATAGTAATCCTATAAGAAACAGGTCCAATTTTTCACAGATGACCAAACAGATATTAATTCATTCATCCTAGAGTCACTGGAGAAAGGAAACTTGAAAGGCATAAGCAATTTTATGAGAAGGAGCCATTTTGCTAAATTCGCAATATTCTTCTAGTGGAAATTGTCCACTAATTGCCCCCACCCCACTGTTGCTGTGCTGGACTTAGTCGTGTCCGACTCTTTGTGACCCCATGGACTGTAGCCCACCAGGCTCCTCTGTCCATGGGGATTCTCCAGGCAAAAATACTGGAGTGGGTTGCCATGCCCTCCTCCAGGGGATCTTCCCAACCCACAGATCGAACCCAGGTCTCTAGCATTGCAGGCGGGTTCTTTACCCTCTGAGCTACCAGGTAAGCACTGTCCCCCACCCCCCGACTGTAGGCCCTTCTCAATCAATAAATTTACTGAACACTCAACTCTACAAACACAGTGTTAAGTACAACCAAGTTGGGGAAAATTACAGAAACGTGAGAAACAGTGATACAAGACTGTCTTCATTGAAAATATTAAAACTGCCCTCCCTAGCTATTTCAGATTTTTTAATGTAAACTACAGTGTGATTATGAAATGCAAAATCTTTTCTATTCACAATTGAAGGTCACAGAGAGTTTTAAAAAAATATCCTAAACCTGTGAGGAAGATTTAAGTGGAGCAGAACCTATAAAATGTTCTACCAGGCAGGTCTGCTGATGGCTTCAGAATTCTCTCGACCTTGGGACTTCCCTGATGGTCCAGTAAGGCCCATTACTTCCAATGCAGGGGATGTGGGTTCAATCCCTGGTTGAGGAACTAAGATCTGACATGCTGCACAGCCAAAAAATAAATAAGTACCTAATGCTGGTTCCCTGGTGGTTCAGATGGTAAAGAATCTGCCTGCAGTGTGGGAGACCTAGGTTCAATCCCTGGGTCAGGAAGATCCCCTGAAGAAGGGGATGGCAACCCACTTCAATATTCTTGTCAGAGAATACCAAGGACAGAGGATCCTGGTGGGCTACAGTCCATGGGGTCACCAAGAGTTGGGCACGACTAAGCGACTTTCACAATGCTGGTTCCGAGGCTCAAAAGCAAAACTAGTAAAGTATTTTTTGAAAAAACGATTCACTTGACCTCTTCACAAGTAATTCAGTTCAGTTCAGTCGCTCAGTCATGTCCGACTCTTTGCGACCCCGTGAATTGCAGCACGCCAGGCCTCTCTGTCCACAAGGAATTAGTAGTTCTGAAATTCTCTGGGATTGACCAACATGCTGATATTTCCCTTAACTTCCTGTTCTTTGAGGCAGGTACCTTATATCATTTAAGTTTAGTGTACGACTGTCATGCTGGAGATAGACTAGAAAGTCGGTAAAAGAGAAGCCTCTTTCTTTATTCTTCTCACTCCTGATACCAAACATGTAGGGTGTTTCCCTTCACACTAAACAGTTGGGGCACTAACCATCTGGAGTCAGGCAGACCCCACAGGTTAAGGCTCAGCCCCACCAGCCTGTCTCCTCCCTTCACATACCAGTCACAAGTCTCAGGTCTGAACTTCTCATGGACCACCTATAAATTGAGTGTTCCCCATAACCATCTCCTGGGGTTCAATAATTTGCTAGGACAACTCACAGAACTAGGGAAGTGGTTTACTTTCTATTTCCTATTTATTCTAGAGGATACAATGCAGGCGCAGACAAATGAAAGAAATGATGAGGACGAAGGCTCAGAGAAGGGGCCATGGAGCTCTCCTGGGGGTGTGCCCTTCCAGTACGTTGATTGTTCATCAACCCAGACGCTCTCCAAGCCTCATTGTTTCAGAGGTTTATTATGTAGGCACAGTTATGTGAAACATTGACTGTTGGTGATTAAGTCAATGTCCAGGCTCTCTCCTCTCCCCAAGATTGGGAGACAGGACAGAAAGTTCCATTCCTCTAACCAGCCAGCCTCCATCCTCCAAGAGTCACTTCATTAGTAGAAATTCAAGTATGCTTGAAAGAGGCTTTTTTATGAATAACAACCCCCACTCAACCCTTTCACTCAAGAAATCACAAGAGTTTGAGGAGCTCTGTGCCAGGAACTGGAACAAAGACCAAATATGTGTTTCTTACCATCATAGTCAGCAAAGTGCTCTCTGTTTTAGCCTTTGTGTCCAAGCCAAATGATGTGAATGGGTTGCTAGAGATGACATGAATGTGCAAAATTCATATCAGAATTATATCCAATTAAATACCTGCGGGAAAGCTTAAGAGTAGTTAGCAGCTTCTATCTCAGGTCACCAAGCACAGGGTCCCTAGTTGGTGAAAAGATGATTTTATTTGGGTTCAGCATGTGCAGAGTACTGCAGCTGATACCAACACTGCTAATAAAATATCATGATGAGTCCTTACCAAGGAGAGCTAATTACTGCTAATTACTCCCTGGCCTTAAACTCATATAATCCATACAGCGACTGTGTGGGTTCATATTTTAAAATATTATTCACATTTTATTGATGAGTAACGAGAGGCACTGAAAATTTAGGTAACTTCCCCCAAATAGCACAACTAGTCACTGGGTAAATCCATTCAAGGGGAGTTAGTGTTATGTTATAAAACCAATACTGCTAACCACTGTAATGTTCAAATCTTCACTGTGCCACTGAAAAATACTGTGATCTTGGGAATTTAATGTCTCTGAGTTTCTGTTTTGTAATTTTTAAAGTGGAAGCTATAATACCCACCTAGCTGGGTAATTAGGAAAATCAAGTAAGAGAGATTTTTGTTTGTTTCTTTTTTAACATACTGCACACTATGAAAGGCTTTTTGGTTTGGTTTTGTGTTTATTTAGACTTTATGTTTTAGAGCAGTTCTAAGTTAGCAGTAAAATTGAGGGGAAGGTACCGGGATTTCCCATTCACCCCCTGCCCCCACACATGTACAACCTTCCTCACCCAAGTGGGACATCTGTTACAGTGGATGAATCTATACTGACACAGCGTAATCACCTAAAGTCCGCAGTACACATTAGGGTTTACTCTCGGTATTGTGTATTCCACTGGTTTGAACAAATGTATCTTTAATTATGATATCCAGAGTTTTTTTCACTGCCCTAAAAATCCTCTGTGCTCTGTCCATTCATTCTTTCCCAGTCCCCCAACCCCTGGCAACCACTGATCTTTTTACTAGTTCCATAGTTATTCTTTTTCCAGAATGCCATAGTGTTGGAATCATATAGTGTGCAACCTTTTTCAGATTGGCTTCTTTCACTTAAAAATATAACTTTAATATTCCCTCATGTCTTTTTATGACTTCACTGCTCTGAAATGTTTTTATTTTCCATACTTTGAGTTTGCATTCAAACTGAATGAGGAGAATTAAGGCAAAGGGCCAAGAAAGTTCTGTGCCTTACATGCATTTGTTTCTTATTTCTGGCATTTTCCTAATCTCAAAAGTGACCGCTTGGGGCTCTGGGAGTGACTAAGGCCAGGAGTTTCCTTTCGTATTTCCATCAGACTCACTGTAGTAAATGCCATAATAGAATTATAAAAATATGCTGGAAATGTATAAATAATGGATAAACTTTTAACTGGGAAAAATTTGGTAAAGCTTCTTAGAGACACAGGGGCTTTGACCTGACTGACAGTAAGGGGCAAGGAGGACTTCAGATACCGAAGACTCTTCCAATTTAAAGAATGATTTGAGCAAAGGTGTTAGGGTGAGTGAAATCCATGTTATTCTCAGGGATGATATCCACGTTTCACCCAGGAATGACATCTATGTTACATTCAATAAACACTGGTAGGGGCCAGGCATGTTTTAAGAAATGATCTTGAAAAAGACTAACTAGAGCTCATATTCCAAAAGATTTTAAGTACTGAAAGAAGGGATTTGATTACAACCTTTGTGCAAGGTGGAACCTTGAGAAATTTTTGAGGATGGTAGGATCATCTTTGATTTTAAGGATTAGAGGAATTTGGGGTTTTAATGAATAATTCAGGATAAGTAGTAAAGAACCGACAGTACTGTTTTCATCGAGATATTTGAAAAAAGCTATAGGGGTAGAAACATTGGACATCTAATTGGTTGTGCAGAGGGGCTTCCCAGGTGGTGCTCGTGGTAAAGAACCCGCCTGCCAATGCAAGAGATGTAAGAGATGCAGGTTCGATCCCTGGGTTAGGAAGATTCCCCAGTGAAGGGCATGGCAACCCACTTCAGTGCTCTTGCCTGGAGAACCCCATGGATAGAGGAGCCTGGTGGGCTACAGTCCACAGGGTCTCAAAGAGTCAGACGCAACTGAAGTGACTGAGCGCATATGCACAGGTTATGGGAATAAGTGAATACTTCGATTCTGAGACACAGGGAGAAGGGTGCTGCTGTGAACCAGGGGAAAGGAGACTCTAAGAGCCCTGGATCTGGTCAGAAAGAATGAACTGCTTTCGAGACATCTCAGCTTTGAAGTCCTGCACACCATCCCTTGTATATGAGTCCAGGATGTAGACAGACTGTGGAAATGTGGGAATTATTTTTGTTTGGAGATGAGGGCTGAATCCAGGGAGGGGAGGGCTCAGCCTTGGGACAAACCTGTATCATAGGAGCCATATGGGAAAAAGAATGCCTTGGAATTTGCTCCGTTGTATCTTTTCTATAAAGTGAAGTCGCTCAATCGTGTCCAACACTTTGCGACCCCATGACTATAGCCTACCAGGTTCCTCCATCCATGGGATTTTCCTGGCAAGAATACTGGAGTGGGTTGCCATTTCCCTTCTCTAGGTGATCTTCCCAGCCCAGGGATTGAACCCAGGTCTCCCACATTGTAGGTGGACACTTTACCATCTGAACCACCAGGGAAGTCTTTCTCTAAATAGCCACACAAATATTAATATATAGCACAAAAATATATCCATTAAATATTGTCAATGCACAATATTTAATGGATATATTTTTGTGCTATATATTAAGTACCTAGATCTTTTCCTGATCTGTTTTCTCTCAGTTGTTCGCGAAGCAAGGAGCGTGAAAGAGGGCGCGCCTAACTAGCTCACCTGGCTACACCCTGAGTGTGACCTGACCATTAACCTAAGTAACAGGAAAATCACAGATACCAGCCTGGAAGGACCATATCATCTTCTTGAATGCCATTAGAGCAAATACAAGTTAACACAGATGTGACATACTGCCTCTTTTCGCTGGCTGTTACCTGTCCATGCCTTTTGTCCAATCTTCTCATCTGTCTTATCTTCCATCTTTTCCTCCCGACACACACACATGCACACTGAAAACTGAACATCATATGAGACTGAAGAAATTATTAATACTTGTCGTGTCCATCAAACAAAAAAGTAATAACTTGTATAAACTTTACAAATAACTGAGTAAAAAATTTTGCATTTCTTGGTTTATAAATAGAAATAAAATTAGGCTTTTTAATAGGACACCAGTTTTCTTTTTCCACGAAGTAGGAGCTCTTGCAAGAAAAATATGACAATCCCTGCCTATCCCCACAGTAAACTTATAGACATATAAATCATGTTCAAAAGGAGGAATTAGTTGCTTGTTATGATATAATAGAGTTTCTGAAATACTCCTCATAGTAGCTGCAGTGTGTCTAGACATGCTCATAGTTAATATTCTTTAGCAGGAATTAGGGCTATCTTCATATGTTTATATGGATGTGCACAAAATTAATTATGATGGATACATAGCAAAATGCTAAGGTTTACCATGCTTACTAATTCTACAACAGGTAGATACCTGATAGGAAGGACAATGAACAAACCTGTAGAACATAGCCTTGATAATTGCTATAGGAACAAATATTGTTTTGGCTATATTTATTCAGTCAGCAAGTAATTACTGAGTCCCCACTGTGACCTCAGTACTATGAAAGATACTGTGGTTTCAGTCGAGAACAAGACACATCTCCACCTTCATGGAATGTAGAAGCCAGATGTTAAACAAGTTGTTACAATAACATACATGGCGATGGTTATAATTCAGGAGTTACAGGGCTTTGAAGGCACCCAGAAGAAAGACAACCTGGCCTAGAAGCTAGGGAGAGTTTCCAGAGGAAGAAGAAGGCATGACTTTTTAGGCTACAAGGAGTCTGCTTTGAAGAAAGATAAAAGGTTGCCAAGTTAGAGTTCTAATAAAAAATCTTATGTAACATGTAAATGTTAACCTAAAAGTGTATTGGGTATTATCCTAGATATTAAAGCTAGAATAAGAGTTCCTAGTTAATTTATATGGGTTTACTCTCAGTACACACACATGCATACACACACATATTTGTATAGATAGAGAAAATATGTGGAATACACATATACTTAGAAAGAGAGAATGTGTGTGTGTCTCTGTGTGCACACGCATTGGCTTTAGCATTAGCCTTCTGGGTCTAGTTTGAGCATAATGTGAAAAAGCTGGCTTAAAACTCAGCATTCAAAAAACTAAGCTTATGGCATCCGGCCCCATCACTTCATGTCAAACAGAAGGGGAAAAAGTGGAAACCATGACAGATTTTATTTTCTTGGACACCAAGATCACTGCAGATGATGACTGCAGCCATGAAATTAAAAGATACTTGCTTCTTGGAAGACAAGCTATGACCAACCTGCTGCTGCTGCTGCTAAGTCACTTTAGTCGTGTTCAACTCTGTGCGACCCCATAGACGGCAGCCCACCAGGCTCCCCCGTCCCTGGGATTCTCCAGGCAAGAACACTGGAATGGGTTGCCATTTCCTTCTCCAATGCATGAAAGTGAAAGGTGAAAGTGAAGATGCTCAGTCGTGTCCGACTCTTAGCGACCCTGTGGACTGCAGCCTACCAGGCTCCTCCGTCCATGGGATTTTCCAGGCAAGAATACTGGAGTGGGGTGCCATTGCCTTCTCCGATGACCAACCTAGACAGCATATTAAAAAGCAGAGATATCACTTTGCACACAAAGATCCATATAATCAAAGCTCTGGTTTTTCCAGTAGTCATGTATGGATGTGAGATTCAGACCATAAAGAAAGCTGAGTGCTGAAGAAATGATGCTTTCTAATTGTGGTGCTGGAGAAGATTCTTGAGAGTCTCTTGGACAGCAAGGAGATCAAACCAGTCAACCTTGAAGGAAATCAACCCTGAATATTCACTGGAAGGACTGATGCTGAAGCTGAAGCACCAATATTTTGGCCAGCTGGTGTGAAGAGCCAACTCAATGAAAAAATACCCTGATGCTGGGAAAGATTGAAGGCAGGAGTAGCAGGGGGCAACAGAGGATGAGATGGTTGGACAGCAGCACTGACTCAGTGCACATGAGTTTGAACAAATTCCAGGAGATAGTGAAGGTCTGGGAAGCCTGGCACACTGCAGTCCATGGAACTGCAAAGAATCAGACACAACTTAGCAACTGAACAACAACAAATGATGTGACTTTAGGGAAGCTACTTAACCTAAGTCTTAGTTTCCTTCTCTGGCTATTTGGAATGGTAATGGTATTACTAGAAAATAGTAACATGTTTCATAGAGTTGTAGTGCTTGCAGTCAGGATTCAATAGTCAAGTACAAGGTCAGTGCACACAAAGTGCTCAACAGTGATTAACTCTTAACACCCTTGTCCAACTTCCCACATCCCTGGTCTGTTTTGTTTGGTTATTGCCTGCTTTGGAGAAGATCGGGTTGTTGCATTCTAGTTTTCTTCCACATAAAACATCTGGCAACTCCATCTACTGAGAGTTGCTACACGGCCCTCCCACCCCTTTGTCAGCAGGGGCAATGAGCAGTCTTTCCTGCCCTGTGTGTGCTGCAGGAGAATGATTTGGAAGCAGAAAGCCTCCTCCCTGCTGTACACTCACCCCCCACCTCCACCAGCCTCCACCAGACCCCATCATTAAAGCTAACTTGCTGAGACTAATGATCTGCCTGCTGATACACTCCTTGGGGTGCTGTGTTCATTGCTGATGAGAGATGTTGGAAGAAAATCTGTTACCATCTCCTTTACAAAGAATTTGTAAATCAAGGCATTTCAGCAGATTTGACAAGTGGTTTCAACTTCCTAAGGAAAGAATGGAGAAGCTAACAATCACCAGAGGGATCTGTTTTTCCTTTGCATGGTGGAGCCTTCATTGTGCGATAGCTTTTTTAAAATTGAAGTATAGCTGACACACAATATTATTTAAGTTACAGGTGTGAAATATAAAAATTCACAATTTATAGTTATTATTAAATATTATCTATATTCCTCATGTTGTACAATATATCCTTGTAGCTTCTTTTACACATAATAGCTTGTGCGATAGCTTTTTACTGTGTGTCTTCTAAGAAGAGCTGTCCACAGATGGAAGCAGCCCATGCATTGTGCTCCTGACTCTGACTGCCCCAGACAGAGAGGAGGACCTCTGATTATCCACTTAAGTGAGAGCTGACACATGAATAAAAGAGGCATTCAAAGAAATGATTTCAGAACTCAGAAGAATCTCTCACTTCTAAGAACTTATATGTGTGTGTGTGTGTGTGTGTGTGTAATAAATATATTTCATCAATACCGCATATACCCCTAACAGATTTAGTCAATTACTTGTGAAAGGCCTTTATAAGCTATATAGTACTATATACATGCAATCATTTCTTAAAATAATAATTACCATTAAATAAATACTTAATATGTGCTAAGAATTTTGCATTCGTTGCTTTATTTATTAAATCAAAGATAGATTCGAGGACATTAAGATAAGTCATTGCGCTTAAGCTATTTTCAGCTTTTTGTATCTTTGACGATTTTGCAACCGGTATGTGGTAATAATTTCTGGTATAGCATATACTTCCAACAGACAGGA
Organism: Capra hircus; assembly: GCF_001704415.2. Taxonomy (NCBI): domain Eukaryota; kingdom Metazoa; phylum Chordata; class Mammalia; order Artiodactyla; family Bovidae; genus Capra; species Capra hircus. The sequence goes on from NC_030810.1 coordinate 42,296,684, forward strand.
ACCTTCATGGACTTCTGCTGCTGGATCTGCTGCTCTAAGTCACCAGGATATGTAGAAATATGGCCTTGGGGTTTCTTCTGCTGGCACACATTCACACAGAGTGTATGATTCACAGTTGTGTTTCCGAGGAACTGCAGTGTCGCTTCCCCAAAGATTTGATTTAGAGGTTTGAACTATGCCTCTGAGAAAACACAAAAGGTTTGGGTGAGGTTAATTTTTCAAGGATGTTTTGGTGACTTTCAGGAGTTGCAGTCGTCATCGTAGAGGGTGAGTCCAGGAAGGGGAAGAATGAGTTATTTAATGTTGTTATCCTTTCCTAGATTTCACCTTTTATGGACGCTGCTCATAGCCCATTCGCCAGGAAACTGGCAGCTCGAATAGCAGGCTTTCAGCCAGTCAGACTAGGACTGACAGCATTCTTTATGCCTCTCCATTCATAAATATCAACCCCCTAGGGAAATAACTTTGTAATTCAAAATTACCAGCATCTACTTTTTAACTGTAAGAATAGAAACTACTCAAATAATAAAGGAGAAATGTAGAAACTTCAGCATTATTTAAGACACTAGTGTAACTCTCAATTTATTTTTCTTAGTTTTTGTGTTACATTGGAGCATAATTGATTAACAATGTTGTGTTAGCTTCAGATGTACAGCAAAGGGATTCAGTTACACATATACATGTATCTATTCTTTTTCAAATTCTTTTCCCATTTAGGTTATTGTAGAGTATTGAGCAGAGTTCCCTCTGTGAAATGGCAACCCACTCCAGTATTCTTGCCTGGAGAATCCCTGGGACAGCAGAGCTGGTGGGCTGCCGTCTATGGGGTCACACAGAGTCGGACAGGACTGAAGTGACTTAGCAGCAGCAGCAGCAGCAGGTCCTTGTTAGTTATAGCAGTTGGTTATAGCAGTGCGTACATGTCAGTCCCAAACTCCCAATCTAATCCTTCACCCACCCTTCCCCCTGGTAACTGTAAATTCATTCTCTAAATCTGTAAGTCCGTTTCCATTTTGTAAATAAGTTCATTTGTATCATTTTTGTTTTTAGATTCACTTATAAGCAATATTTTATGTTTGTCTTTCTCTATCTGGGTTTACTTCCCTCAGTATGACAATCTCTAGGTCCAACCATGTGGCTGCAAATGGCACCATTTCATTCTTTTTATGGCTGAGTAATATTCCATTCTATATATGCACCACTGCTTCTATCTATAAAATTTTTTGCCACACTATCATTATGTATACTCATTATAGAAAAACAGAGAGATATTAAAAAATGAAATAGTCTATAATCTAATAGCCTTAGATAACCACAACTTTGGTATATTTTATTTCTAAGATTTTTTATGTGTAGGTTATGTAATTTATATTTTTATACATATGATAATTTACTTTAACATATGATACTTTTTCTTACATTAACATGTGATAATGTCCCCCATGCCATTAAATTGCATTTGACAATAGCTCACAGTTTGTTTTATTCTGATCCTGAAACTGATGCAAGCACAAAATTGACATAAGCATGAAATTGATGTAATCCCAGACAAGCCTATCTTAGGGCTTCCCTGGTGGCTGCGACTGTAAAGCTGTCTACCTGTGATGTGGGAGACCCCAGTTCGATCCCTGGGTCAGGAAGGTCTCCTGGAGGAGGAAATGGCAACCCATTCCAGTATTCTTATCTGGAAAATTCCATGGACAAAGGAGCCTGATAGGCTACAGTCCATGGCATCCCAAAGAGTTGGACACAACTGAGTGACTTCACTTTCTTTCAGTTACTTTTTAAAATTCAAACAATATGGAGAAGTATAGATAAAGAATAAATACAGAGAAAGAAGGATATCCTGCTAGTTGCAACAATATGGACGGATCTTCAGTACATTACACTGTGAAATAAGCCAGACAGAGAAAGACAAGTGCCGCGTGGTACCATTTGTATGCGGAATCTAGAAAAGAAAGTCAGACTCATAGAAACAGAGAGTAGAAAAGTGGTTGCCAGGGACTGGGTGTGGGGAAACAGGCAGAATTTGGTAAAAGTGTACAAACTTTCAACTACAAGATGAATATGGTCTGAGGATCTAATGTATTTGTTGTTGTTTAGTCACTTGGTTGCGTCCAACTCTTTGCAACCCCTGGACTGTAGCCCACCAGGCTCTTCTGTCCATGGGATTTCCCTGGCAAGAATACTGGAATGGGCTGACATTTCCTTCTCCAGGGGCTCTTCCCTGACCCAGGGATTGAACCCGCGGATCGAGCTCGCATCTCCTGCATTGCAGGTGAATTTTTTACCACTGAGCCCCCATGGAATCATGAGAGGCTAACATAAAGCATAGTGACTATAGTTGATGGCACTGTATTGTACAACTGAAATTTGCTGAGAGAGTAGAACTTAGATGTTCTCATAAAAGAAGGAAAGGAAGCAAGGAGGGAGGGAAGAAGGGATGAAAGAAAGAAATATACATGAGGTAATGGATGTGTGAATTAACTAGATGGGAGAAATCCTCCCACAGTGTACATGTAGGTCAGATCATCACACATACACATTCAACACATTACAATTTAATTTCACAATTATACCTCAATAAAGTTAGAGAAAAAGACTCTGAAATCACAAGTGTGTGTGTGTGTGTATGTGTGTGTCTGTGTGTGTGTGTGTGTGTGTTGCATTTACTTGATTCCAAAAATTCCTCCACTGGGATATGCTTCATTGGTTTAATAATCTTCTGGTGCAAAGTAAGCTTCATTAAATGAATAAAAGAATTTTTTCGAACCAATTATAACAAATTGCAAGCTGCTATCTTCAGTATAACCATTAGAAATTGAATCTAAACTTATTTAAATTTCAGAATTAAAAATGAATCTAAATCACTTCTGTCCATCAGCTGCTGCTGCTGCTGCTGCTGCTAAGTCGCTTCAGTCGTGTCCGACTCTGTGCGACCCCAGAGATGGCAGCCCACCAGGCTTCCCCATCCTTGGGATTCTCCAGGCAAGAGCACTGGAGTGGGTTGCCATTTCCTTCTCCAATGCATGAAAGTGAAAGGTGAAAGTGAAGTTGCTCAGTCGTGTCCAACTCCTAGCGACCCCATGGACTGCAGCCTACCAGGCTCTTCCGTTCATGGGGTTTGCCAGGCAAGAGTACTGGAGTGGGTTGCCATTGCCTTCTCCCTGTTCATCAGCAGTTATGTTTAATACCATAGTGACTTGATGCTTTTTATACCACGTGTTCATTATCTTGATCTCTTTATTCTCTTTGATGTTGATAGTTTCATTTGGGGGCACATCAAAAATTTCAGGCTTTTATCTGCATTCATATTCCCAAGTTTATTTATAAATTGCTAAAAGGTAAACAACTTTTTTAAAAGTCAGCCAAAAGTTGTTGACAGATATATTTTTAATACCAAAGTTATATATTCTTTCATATGCATAATTCAGTCATAACCGGCTTGTCCCATCTTTCAAAATACTGTGGTTTGGATTTCAAAGAATCTGGCAGTTTCTTCTACCTCCCATTGCATAGCCTGGTATATGACAGTTTATAGTCTGTGTACTAATAACTTTTCACTTTATTACTGCATCAGGTGGAATCTTTTTAAAAAAATGTTTAAGGGGCAATAAGGGTTTGAATTCAGTCACATGAGAGGCTATCAATTCAAATACTCAGCTCAACTGAGGCAACCCTGAGATGAGCTAATCACTTCTACTCAAAGATACATTCTCACAAGTACAACCAAAGACAATTCTGGAACATATCCTGTTAGCAGCCACCAGTTTTATTTTCACATTGATTATAAGATGCACCTCAATTTCAGAAATCTTAATATTTTCATATTTTCAAAAGTATGTTTCCCACAATTAAGGAAATATGTACAATTGTAGGCAAATAGAAGATATACTCTGCTCTATAACCTGCAGTCAATAGTAGCCGTTTAAATTTATGATATGGAGTATTTTGGAATGTATGTGTTTGTGCATTTATATACATATACATCTATATAATCATATAAATGGTTCCATACTATTCAATTATATGAATGTGCCTATCTTTTATTAATGGAGTTTTAGGTTGAGTTTATCCTTTTATTTTTTGCTAGTATGTAAAATACTGCAATGAGCAACCTTAAACTTATATCCTCGTGGACTTGTATATATCTCTCCAAAAGATGAATTGCTGAAAATTGGAATCACTGTGTTAAACAGTATGCGCATTTCAAATAATGCTACATATTACCAAATGTCCATCCAAAAATTCATACCAGCATTATGATTGACATTTTTTCTACACACTTAGCAACACTGAGTTATGCCAGTATCTCTTGCCTTTTCCAATCTGGTAAAATGTGATATGTGATTGTTTTTAATGCTGTTTTAATTACTAAAGCTTTTAATATGTGCATAATATTTCATTCTGTCACAAATCATGATTTGTTTCACTTCAATAATTAGGCATTTAAATTGCTTCAAATTCTCCTATATGCCTTGAACATCTTTGTACATAATTCTTTGATCTTAAGATATTTTCTTAGGCTTAGAGTTCTAAAATAGACAAAGATATACAAATATACCAAAATATGCAAAGTACTTTATGCATATTTTTATATGCGGTGTATACACACTATGCAACATACACATATATAAGATAAATTTCAAATAATTTTTCAACTAGTTAATGTAAAATTGTAACATTCAAAGATGTAGAGAAAAAGAAAAAAATAGAAAATTTTATATGTAATAACTTTGCTGTGACTCCTTTCCTTACAAACCTATCCTAAAATTTTTTAAACAAAGTTGCTATGATTTTTTTTAAGTAATACACACAATACTTTATTAGCCATCATTTCAGCTAAGATTCACAAGATCACAAAACTACAACTCACCTTCTCAAGTTAAGTTCTCATGATAAAATTCTTTCTCCTGACCTAAGAAAAACTTCTAATTTTCTCTTTCAGTTCACTGCAGTCACTCAGTCATGTCTGACTCTTTGCGACCCCATGAACCACAGCACGCCAGGCCTCCCTGTCCATCACCAACTCCCAGAGTCCACCCAAACCCATGTCCATTGAGTCAGTGATGCCAACCAACCATCTCATCCTCTGTGGTCCCCTTCTCCTGCCTTCAATCATACCCAGCATCAGGGTCTTTTCAAATGAGTCAGCTCTTCGCATCAGGTGGCCAAAGTATTGGAGTTCCAGCATCAACATCAGTCCTTCCAATGAACCCCCAGGACTGATCTCCTTTAGGATGGACTGGTTGGATCTCCTTGCAGTCCAAGGGACTCTCAGGAGTCTTCTCCAACACCACAGTTCATTATCTCCTCTCATATACTAAATGTGTATGGAGTTGAGGGGAACCTGGAACAATATATTGGATACTGTGCTGCTGCTGCTGCTGCTGCTGCTAAGTCACTTCACAAATTCTCCTTCTCTATTAATGTGAGTACCGTGTGCTCATTTGTGTCCAACTCTTTGTTGGACACAAATGGACACAAATGGACTGTAGCCCTCCAGGCCTCTCTGTCCATGGAATTTTCCAGGCAAGAATGCTAGAGTAGGTCACCATTTTCCTCCTCCAGGGGATCTTCCTGATGCAGGGATCGAACCCATATCTCCTGCATTGCAGGGGGATTCTTTACCCACTGAGCCATCATGGAAGCCCCATTAATGATAATGGCTGTCACTTACTGAGTATTTTCTGTGTGCAAGCACTCAGATTTTCATATCCTGGCAAAGCTCCCTACGTTACTGTCCTTATCAGTGTCTTCGCAGTGATTGGATTGGGTAGGAAAGTAAAGATCAATGAATCATGAAAGTATTCATCTGTAACACTAGTACCTGTACTAATATCAATTTACCAGATTAACACTAGAGTCTATCCTCATCCATTACATAATATGCAGATTTGGTCAGTTTCTTCATGAACATCTGAAGTAAACAATAGACATGCAACACAGACACAGTGCACATTTATTGCAAAGTGAAATCGCCAATCTTAGAAAGGATATGGAGTTCCATGAAGTCAAGGAAAGTGATGGTATAAAGCTCTTTAGGTCATATTCAAAGTCATTCTCAAATGAGGGTTTAGCAAAAATAAAACTTAATAACTGAAGAAGAAATAAAGGAAGCTCATATTATAGCCACTTTGAAAGAAAAATAAGAAATTGAGAGGCCCTTGAAAAATTGCTAAAACTCTCAATTAACCCTGTAATATAGAATCACTTTATAATCATGAATGAAAACCAAATCTGAAACTAGATTGGTATATGAATCTATAATATAATTTTTATCAAAAAATATACCTTTCATCAAAATATCCACAGAATCACTTTTCTTCATTTTAAGAATCCATTGATTTGATTGCAGTATGTTAATAAAAGATATTTTCACAAGTTTAGTTTATGACAATTTTGACTGTCAGTCAAGCTTTTTTATCACTATAGCCTATGAAATTCTAGCAGCCATTTAGATGCATTCATTCTAAGTGACTTTTTTTCTGATACTATCAGATAAGGCATTCTATATGATAACAGTGGTCACATTATCTGCAAAAAATACAATCTCCATTTTCCAAAATGATGAAAGTGGACATCAGAGAGGTTATGTAATTTTTCCAAGGTCACACAGTAAGCGAATAAAGTCAGGATTCAAATTTTATTCAATCTGATTCCAACAGTATTTGTATGGAATATACTCTATAAATTATAATTGAATTGATTATGCATTATTTACTAATCCTGCTGATATGATCTATTTTTTGGTTTTTTTTAGAAAAAGCTAATTCTGTTCTCACTCATGCTGTTTAGTACAGCTCCTGGAATTTTTTTCTCTCCTTTCATGCATTCTGACACTCTGTGTTGCTTCCATCTGTGAGTTCTGTCTCTGCATTCTCACTCCTGGACAAAAGTGGGTCACTTGCCCTGTGTGTACAGCAGGCCTGGTAGAGTGGCAGTTGTTTGGGTTGGTAGACTGCAAGGGTGGGAACAGTCTTCTAAACAAACAAGACTGCCTTCTCCTGCTGTCCATACTTCAGGTGGTACTTTCAAAATGACTTTTTCCAGCCCCAGATGAACAGAGAGTAAAATTTGCAGCTCTTTTGACACCTGGCATTTGTAAGTGCAAATCCTCTTTAGAGTCAGGTAGGGTCCGTGGCCCTGACATCCCAATTTGATAGGGATGCAGTTAGAATCGCTGACTTGCCCAAGGGCAGATATTAACAAAGAAACACAGTCATGACTGAAACTCACAGTGTGCGATGAAGTTCTAGATTCTTTACTGTAACATCAAAGCATAATAATTAAAAGCATAGATGTCTCGGCTCTCTGGATTTGAGCTAATTACTTAAGGTTCCTCATCTTGGTGAGATGGTCACATGAATTAAAGGAAATAATATTATGAAGCATCACACAGAGTTAGGACACAATGAATAACATCTATTACCATCTATTGAGCCTATAGTGACAAATGCTACAAAACCCCTGAAGGAAGCACTACTCTGACATAAATTCTTATTAAATTTAAAACAACTAAAAATAAATCTTCATGAACTGAACTGGCCTTGATGTGAAAAAATGTTCTAAATCTCAACTTTGCAAAGTGGAAAACATACAGAAAATGGAGAAGTGTGTGCAGAAAGTGAGGAGGAAATGAGACCTCGCCCACTCCTCAGGCTTGCTCTGGACAAACCATGAGGATGCACTTTTCCTCCACACGAAAGACTGGCAGTAGTGCAGCCTCTTTGTGCAGCTTGGTGCACAAGCCGTCATTCCTTTGCCAAGTAAACCTTGTGCTCTTACTCAGTTTCTGTACCTAGGTATTTTACTTCCTTTTCGCCCTCTTTTTTTTTTGTATTTTTCCCTTTCTCTTCTAAAATCTCTCTCCCTTTCTCTTTCTCCTTTAATATTTTTACATATACAATCCCTACTCCTTACTCACTTATCTTTTTCACTTTTTATTGACATATAGTTGACTTGTGCTTTGGCCCAGCCACTTCATTCTTCCTGGAGCTGTTAGTAATTGCCCTCTGCTCTTCCCCAGTAGCATGTTGGACACCTTCTGACTTGGGTGGAGGCAGGGGATGGGGGGGGTTGGGGGAGAGGGGCTCATCTTCCAGTGCCATACCTTTTCATCACAGTCCAAGGGATTCTCCAGGCAAGAATACTGGAGTGGGTTGCCATTTCCTCCTCCAGTGGACCATGTTTTGTCAGAACTCTTCACTATGACCTTTCTGGCTTGGGTGGCCCTGCAAGGCATGGCTCATAGCTTCATTGAGTTACACAAACCCTTTCATCATGACAAGACTGTGATCCATGAAGGGATGCTTTCGAACTGTGACAATGGATAAAATTCTTGAGAGTCCCTTGGACAGCAAGGAGATCAAACCAGTCAATCCTAAAGGAAATCAGCCCTGAATATTCATTGGAAGGACTGATGCAGAAGCTGAAGCTCCATTACTTTGGCCACCTGATGGGAAAAGTCGGCTCACTGGAAAAGACCCTGATACTGGGAAAGACTGAGGCAGGAGGAGAGGGAGACGACAGAGGATGAGATGGCTGGATAGCATCACTGACTCAATGGACATGAATTTGAGCAAACTCTGGGAGATAGTGGAGGACAGCAGAGCCTGGAGGGCCATAGTGCTTGGGTTTTCAGAGTCAGACACAACTTAGCAACTGAATAGCAACATAATTGATTTACCATGCTGTGTTACTTTCAGGCATGCAACACAGTGGTTCAGTTATAATACTTACATATATATATATACATATATATTTTCTTTTTCAAATTATTTTTCCTTATAGGTTATTACAAAATATTGAGCATAATTCCCTGTGCTACATAGTAGAATGACCTCTTCTTTAAAAGATGTCATACTAATTTCTTTTAACCTTGGGTTTTGTGTGTGTGTGTGTACCTGTGTGTGTGTGTATAACTTTGCTTGGTAATGAGAGTCATAGAAAACCGCCTTTCAGAAAACGTTATCACACTATGGTGATTCTGTGTGCCTTTTTCCATTTCTCAGAACTCCCTAAGTATGCATGACAATTACTTTGCAGGACCACAGAATTGCTATTTTGTCAACACAAGTTGTTCTTCTAGGAGGACTACATATGTGCCCACAGATGACTAATGTAATTTTGTTGTGACTTCTTTGTTCCAAGAGCAGAATAAGTAAGAGTTCGGGACCCAAAGTCAAGAAGTACTAAGTTTGCATCTCTATTCTAGTCTTACTATTTACTAACTGGATGACTGTAGGCAAGGTTACTAAATGGCTTGAAACCTCAGTTCTCTCATCTGGAAAAGAGGGATAATAATGGCAGTTTCCTAATAGAGATATTATCAAAATTAAGAGTTAATATCAGTAAAACCCCTTGAATAGTTCTTAGGATGAAGGAAGAGGTATAAAGTTTTCATTGTTGCTACTATTGTTTTCATTAGAGTTGGGACACCTTGGATTGAATTTTGGCTTTACCACTTACTAGCAGAGTGAACTTGGGCTAGTGAAGTAGAGATAATTATCCTGATTCTGTTTATCCCCTCAATGTATAAAGAACAAAAAGCATGTTAATGTTTGATATTTTATTTTGTTGTAGAACAAACATAATAATTGCTATTTTGATCTTGAATTCTTTAAAAATAATCATTAATAGTAATAGAATTGTTATAATACTGAACTATTATCTAACTTCTTAGAGTCTTCATTTTTCATTCACGAATAATATTACAGTTCTCTTCTATACTGTAAGCTCCATGAAGGGAAGGGTAGGTACATCTCAGACATTTCTGTGAATTCCTCAGCATCTAGCACAATGCCTGCTTGTGCAGGAACTCACATTCAAATGAATCAAAAGATAAATATGCATTCAACCAACTTTCATCTCCTGTTAGTCCAAGCATTATATCAAGTAACTTGAATAGATGATAGCTACCATGTAATACACAAAAGAATTAAACGTTCATGATAGAATTCACTGTTCTTATCATAAGAAAAATTTAGAGTTGGAAGGAATTTGAAAATTTTGGTCTGTCTCCTTGCTCAGTGAAGAATACCATTTGTGATATCATCTCCTTTCATTCTCTGCCTCAAAAGCTACTCAAATTCAGAGTCAACTCTAATTCAACAATGTTAGTAAAGCTCACCCTGACAAAATAACAGAAACAAAAACAAGATGTTTTTCAAGTACATACTGTCAACTACAAATTGGCGCTTGCCATCTACTTCTCCAAGGAGTAAATTATGTGCTGCTGCAACTGCTGACTGTCAGCACCCCCTGAAAGGAGTTCAGGATGGGGAGCTGAGGCACGCTGTGCTCTGGGAAAAACTGGCAGAACAGGTCTTCAGATAGATATTTTATGAACCAATTCTTTTATTTTGTGAACCAGTTCTTGTATCTCTTCATATCTAGAAAAGCACTAAAATCCTTCATGGTGACAACTGCTCCTCCTTTTAGCAGAAACCTGCAAAAAAATATGAGTTTGATTGTATGTATTCCCCTTTCACCAAAACCACATATATTCTGACCATTCCCCTACCTCTTTGGAGCAGTTCCTCAGAGCTATCTGAAATGCTCTGAAAGTTCAGAGAAATGTCCTCATTTTGCCCCTAAATAAAACTTAACTCATAATTGTCAATTTGTGTGTGTGTATGCATTTTTTAAGTCAGCAATACCATTTTAAAGATTTCACAAATTTTATCCCATTTGATGTCCACCACAAGATGCTTTTGAACTGTGGTGTTGGAGAAGACTCTTGAGAGTCCCTTGGACTGCAAAGATATCAAACCAGTCTATCCTAAAGAAAATCAACCCTGAATATTCATTGGAAGGACTGATGCTGAAGCTGAAACTCCGATACTTTGGCCACCTGATGTGAAGAGCCAGCTCATTGGAAAAGACCTTGATGCTGGAAAAGATTGAAGGCAGGAGGAGAAGGGGACAACAGAGGATGAGATGTTGGATGGCATCACCAATTCAATGGACAGGAGTTTGAGCAAGATCCGGGAGTTGGTGATGGACAGGGAAGCCTGGTGTGCTGCATTTCATGGGGTCACAAAGAGTCAGACACAGCTGAGCAACTGAACTGCTGACAAGCCTTCAAAATAGTTATTATTATCTATTTTATCTTAAAAATCAGGAAACCAAGTCACAATTAGATTAAATATCTTATTTCTTGTCATATAGATTGTAAGTGGAGGAACTGGAATTCACACCCAAGTCTATAAGATTCCAGAGCCCTAGCAGCATTTAAACCAAGGAGCAACATTTCCTGTTCTGCTCATTGGGCAATTAATTTTGCAGTGAAAAAACTTCACAGTGCTGTCACTTGGACTATTGTCTTAAGCTTTTACTTGCATATGTTACTGTTACCAGCTTTTAGAAATGCTTATATCTTATTTTCTGGAAGTTTATATATTTATGTCTCCAAATGTGTAAAAAAAATATGTAAAAATAACTTACACATAGTAAAGTCTCTGTAAATATTTGGCATATTCATTCAAAACACCATGAAAGGATATTCTTTTCAAATCAGTTTATTTCTGTGTGAGAAAATTACTCTTTCTGTTTAAAACTCCTTAGATTCCTAAAACAAAATGATAGAATCCTACTACACAAAGATTATGTAATCTATTGCCTTCATTTTATGATTGAGAAACCTAAAGATAATTGACTTGCCCAAGGTCACAAAGCTATTAACTTGCAGATCCATGGCCATGAACTCTGACCCCTAGAGTCACTGTCTGGCAATATTATTTCAGATATTCAAAAATAGTTTTGAGGCCCATCTTGGTCATCTTAGACCATGAAGTTTGAATTTTTCAGCATCTTAGACATTCTCCTAGTTTTAGCCCAGTTTTCCAATAGTCAAATTAACAAAAACTTTCTAAGGCACTGCAGGGAAACAGAAACATTCATTTATTATTGATAGCATTTTCATTGAGTATAATCTTTATGTAAAATAATCTGGCATTCTTAGGAATCAAAAATTTATCTGATTTCTGGTTTAGTTGTCCCATTTTGTAATAATAAAATTACATCTTAAGAAAATAATTGAAAGAAAAAGACCAATTTATACAAAGATGGATTTAAATAATTTCTACCTAGAAATGGCTGAACATTTGGAGAATGTTTCTTCATAGAATATATACTCATGGAAATGATGTGTAAGCCAGATAGCAATAAGGAAAATTATGTAATAAATGAAAAAAGTAAAAAAGAAGATGGCATATTAATTGCAACGTATAAGGATGTGAAGAAATTAGAATTGTAAATTGTGGATCCTTTAAGGTAAAAGGGTTCTTTGTCAAATCTTGCTATTTCTCCTTCTCTGGCATTGTTGATTAAACCCATAGTCAGGACTCTGGTGCCCAGAAGTGAAGGTAGCTAGAGTATAGGGCTGTTGGAAGGAAAGAGAGGAGGGGTGTCAAGAACAGATCCGGGCCAGGCTGCGTGTCTCAGTCCATTCTGAATTCTATGACAAAACGCCACAGACTGCAAAGCTCACAAACAACAAAAATTCTTGAGAACAAGGATTGTGTTTAATTATCTTTGAATCCCCAGCATCTACCACAGTGCCTGATGTGTGTGTGTTAGTGGCTCAGTCGTGTCCGACTCTTTGTGACCCCATGGACTGCAGCCCACCAGGCTCCTCTGTCCATGAGATTTTTCCAGGCAAGGATACTGGAGTGGGTCGCCATTTCATACAGTGGATAATAAGCAAATATTTGTTGAGAATCAATGCCCACATCCAAGACATGGAAAGTCAAGGGAAGATAGAAAGCAGACACTAGCATGAACTAGAATTATCAAAGAAAACTTTATTGAGGAGGGAAACATACAAAGGGTAGATCTTCTCATAATCAGAGAAGAGGATGCCAGTTACTGAAGGTAAAAGATAAAAAGCATAACGTGTAGTGTGTGATGAGGTGGGGACAGGTAAATGTGTTTTGTTTGATAGGAAGGAGAAGCAGTGAATGCGTGACATAATTAAATACTTTGGTCTAATTAAAACTCTGCAATACTATGTCCAGAGGTTGTTAATGAAGGCAGTGATCCTAAACTTAGTCCTTTTGGAAACCTCAACGTGCATCAGAGTCATATAAAAATGTTTCCTTTAGACAAATTTTATATTATAAACAGTTTCCCAGATGACTAGTAGTAAAGAATTCACCTGCCAAGCAGGAGACAAGGGTTCTGTCCTAGGGTCCGGGAAATCCCCTGGAGAAGGAAATGGCAACCCACTCCTGTGTGCTTGCCTGGGAAACCCCATGGACAGAGGAGCCTGGCAGGCTACAGTCCATGAAGTCACAGAAGAGTAGGACACGACTTAATGACTAAACAACAAAGAATATTATAAACAGTATAGGGGAAAAGCATGAGCTTTATAGGAGGGCAAATCTACATTTGAATTTTAGTTTTTCCACTTAACTGTGTTATTAGGGCAAATCACTTAACTCTTTGAGCTTCAGTTTTCTTTCTGTAAAATGGGAATATATTGCCTATCTCCCACTGGGCTGATGTGGGGCTTGAATGCAGTAATTCTTATCAGATATTCAGTGCAGTGCTTGGTATATAGTAGATATTTAGTACACATGAGCACTACTGTTATTTTTAATCATGTGAATTGATGCATTGGTGTGTGTGTGATAAGTCAAGGTGGATATTTGGGTTACATATATTTGGGGATAAGCACACTTGAGTCTCCTTGATCTGAGGGTAGTTGGAAATGGAAACAACTCAGAAAAAGATAATGTATAACATGGTGCCCCATGGCTGTTTGTCTCTTTAAAATGAAGTAAAGCCAACACTTTTGAGTCTATTGGCAGTTGTATGATGTGAATGCTCAAACAGGAAGCTAATAATTTTCTCTACTAACTACCTGCTGTACAAACTGTCATGCAAATACTGCCTTATGATTTATGTAAACATTGAAAAATCCCATGACTTTATTCTTATGCTTGGATTTTTTTCTGTGGTAGAATACCTAATTGAATTAATTTCAAGTGTGTTTGTCTGTAAACCAGCCAAATATTTCATTTTAAATACTTGAGCTCTATGTTGAATATACAGTTATGGTTCTTAGCACATTGCTTTGTTTCAGTAATTAGATTTCATCCTGTAATCCCTTAATGAGGTTTTAGTTCCGCATATACTAGGCTGTCTCCAATCCATATTAAGTGAAGATTTTTCATCTTGTACAGGTTCTTCCAGGGGACCCAGCCCCCTAACCATGGGAGCCCAGGACACCCTCCCTGTTGCAGCAGCATTTACAGAAACGGTCAATGCCTACTTCAAAGGAGCAGATCCAAGCAAGTAAGCCTGGGGCTTAGTCCACTATATTCTCCAAACTCTATGCTATTCAGTAGGGAACACTCCACATATAATTATTTCATTCCACATCCTAAGACAAAAAATAAAATCTAGTCAGCAATAGCAGGTGACATACTTAGAATTAACTTAATTATGAATATTAACTCACTGCTTTCTTTAAAATATATATGTATGTGTATATATATATATATATATATATATATATATATATATCCTCCTCATTCTGTGGCCCTTGGGGAAGCCAGTACCCCACGGGGCTCCCCCACGGCCCACAGCTAGAGGCAAGAGGATATATGTATATATATATATATATTCCAAAAGGTCCAAAACTCTAATCTTACTACCCAGAAATCTCTGATTCAGTCTTTTTTGTAAGTTACAGGAAACCCTAACTCAACTCTGTCAACAATGAGAAAATGTATTATCTCACAAAAGGAAATGTCTAGATCATGTCTTTATTGTCTTAGTCTTTCCTGGCTGAAAGTCACTCACCTATAAATGAAACAATGGTGCATTTCAATGAGAACCTGGAATACAACTACCTTTCCATAACATATAGATTAGTAAGAGAATAAATTATATTAATATGTAACCCTTGTTAAGTAAGGAAAAACTAGCCAAAAAAATTGTAATCACAGCAAAGTAAAAATTTTAGATAAAAATGTACCATTCCCTATTTACATGAGCCTCATTTCACTTATATCAGTACGTCTTGACAATGGACTTCACCTGAATGCACATGTGATGTAATTAGATACTTTGCCTCTCTGTAAGGAGTCCCCTGGATGGGGTTCAGGAAATCTATGGATCCCTTGAAATCATATTTCATATCTAATGTGTGTGTCTATATGCAAATTTGTCCATAGAGGGTCTACGGCATTCATTAATTTTACAAAGAGGTCAGATTAAAAAAAAAAAAAGGTCTAGTGATTGTTAGTCTACATTGAAAACTAAACACTTAAGTCAAACTGATTTTGAAGTATGTGATTAATGCAATTCCAGGTCTGAATTTGAAGGATAAACAAAGGACAAACCTGAGAGGGGAAAGAATTGCTTTTTGTTTTTTACTTGCAGGGACTAGGGCTTAGAAAACCTTGGTATCCATGGAATAAAAGATCAGAAAAAAATTAAATGTGCATATACTATAGAGCACTATACTGTTTTATAAAAATTTATAAACAGTGATGTTAAGGATAGTTAGGACGTAGATCTCTCTATATATTTTAAGTGAGAATCTATATGACTAATTGTTAATCCTCTTTACACTTCTGAAACAGTAGTGTTTTTTAGTCTAAATCTAACAGTATTATGCTGGAAAAACTAATATAATTAGTAACTCTACTCCTATCTACCCACTGGGATCTATCAACTTCCCTAAATATCCTTTGAATCAACACTCAGGTTTTATTCTGGGCCCAGAGTTTTGCAGAGAAGTAACCACTGTGGATTCTGGTGTCTTAGTTCATTTGGGTTGCTATAACAGATTAGGTGGTTTATAAATTACAGAAATTTATTTTTCAAAGTTCTGGAGGCTGAAAAGTCCCAAATCAAGGCCCTGGCAGATTCAGTATCTGATGAGAGCCTGCTTCCTGGTTCATAGGAATCTTATAGAGTGGAAAGGGCTAAGGAACTTTTTGGGTCTCTTATAAAGGCACCAGTCTCATTCATGAGGGCCCTACCATTATGACCTAATCACCTCCCAACAGCCCCACCCAAATACCATCACACTGGGGATTAGGTCTAAATATATAAATTTTGGACATCACAAACATTCAGTCTATAGCATTCTGGTTTCTTCCATGCGTTTTCTTTTTCATCTTCAAAGCAGGAAGATCATTTGCCACAGCCACACATCAATAGAAATTAAAAGTTCATCATAGAGTATGCATTTGAACTGTTAGAGAAAAGTAAGCATCATGAGCTTAGTATACATACTTTATATACGTAAATATGTTTGTTCTGTAGATTTCTTCTTTGAGTGAAGAATTTAGATTATTTTCTGTATGACCAGTTCTAAGGACTGCTTATTACTGACTAATCTATACCTTAGAAAACTCAGGGTGCCTTAAGTTACAGGTAGAAACACATCCCCCAAAAAAATAACTAGTAAAAATTGTGGAGAGATATCTATAATGGAGTGAAAAACACTGGGAATTAGAGAAGAATGAATTCTTTTTTGTACACTTAGTAATTGGCTTAATTCATTCATTTATTCAGAGAGATCTAATTTGTAGTAAGGATACTTCTGTCCCCTAAAATCTGTTCTCAATATATCATGTCACCCCTTGGCTCAAAATCTTCCTAATTTGTTCAGAGTAAAAACCAAATGCTTCATAATGATGTATAAGCTTTGTCCTTTGTGACCCATTCCAGTTGCCACCTCTCTGATCTTGTCTCTGTCACTCTCGTGCTTGTTCACACCCCTCTAGCTATTCTGCCTTCCTGGCTGTTTGTCTTTCATCAGCCCAATCCCATCTGCATCTCAAGGTTTTGAATCTGCTGCTCCTTCCACATTAGCGAGATCTCTCCCAGGTATCTGAGTGACTTGCACCCTCCCTTCCTTCAGGATTCTGCAGCAGGCTTATCAGAAGCCATCCTTGTCCATCTGTATAAAGCAGAAACTCTCCAGCCCTCTCTGCGGTCAACACTTCCTTTCTCCCTACCTCACTGTCTCTTTCTCGATAGTTAACATTTCAGTTGTTTTCTCATTAATAAACACTTTAATCAATGTGTTCCATGTTTTCAGTTTCACTGTCTGTCCCTTCTCCCACTAGAGTGTAAGCTTCATGAGAACTGGGACCTTGAGTATTTACTCATTGTTGTATCCTCAGTACTTAAAACAGGACCTGGCAAGGAGTACCCAACGCATAGTGGCTGAACAAGTTGAGTCAAATTACTCACTTAACATTTACAGAATGTCTCCTATGTGGCCACCAATGTACTAGACGGTGGTATATTGGCAGTGAAGACAGTTGATATGGAAAATAAGACTTGCACAGAAATATAATGCAAAGCCCATTATAGGAGGAGAATAGATATGGGACAATGGGGTTAAGAAGTCCTTAATAATAATCTTTTTTTTAAACCCCAAAAGTGGTGTAGCAGCCTACCAGTCACTTGTGGAACTGTCCCTATGCAATCTGGGTTCTTCATCTTGTTCTAGTTTCCCCGGCACGCTATGACAACTGAGGTCTGTACCTGTGAGCCTGGTATCCATGACCTTGGCATTTCAATGATGTGGCACTTGAACCAAAGGAATTTTAGTGTTTTTCCTATCCCCTCCCAAATTACCTTAGTCTTTTAAGGATAACTGCATATATTGAGTCTTTTTTCAATTATATTGTTATAAAGTAGTTGCAGCATATACTATATGTTGGTACACGGGAGATTTAGTATATTTCACTGAAATTATGAGATCTGAAACTTATGAACAGATTATGAAGTGACATGCTTCTAAATTTAATTTCACCTCCTGTGATGAAATTAGAAGTGAATCATTCTAATTGCTGTTGCTTCGTCATTCACTTTGAAGGAAACAACTCAAGTGATAAGTTTGATCATGGAGTGAGATGGGGTAGAGGTTAAAGCCAAACATGGCACCACATGGAGAAATGATACAGAAAAAGCATGTGGGTTTGCTTTGCCTGCGGTTCGCTCACATCCTGTATCAAACATGTTCCCACTTGTTTTCAGAACACACATTGAAATGAGACATATACTACTTTCTTTTATATTGTGACATATAATCCATTCAAATATGGTTTATGCTCTTTCTGAGTATTCAGAACACCTTGTAACAGGTATATCTGAAACTTTCGCAGTAGCTCATAAGCAGAGAATTCCTTGACTTTGCTGCCACCTGGGGGAAACACATCTCCTGTTATTAGCTCCTATTTGAACAACACTAGCTGCTGCTACTGCTAAGTTGCTTCAGTCATGTCTGTGTGACCCCATAGACAGCAGCCCACCAGGCTCCCCCGTCCCTGGGATTCTCCAGGCAACACTGGAGTAGGTTGCCATTTCCTTCTCCAATGCATGAAAGTGAAAAGTGAAAGTGAAGTCGCTCAGTCTTGTCTGACTCTTAGCGGTGGTAGGAACTAATTCTCTAATCCCAGGAAAACCTTTGTTTTCTCAGTTGTATTCTATCCTTCTCTTATCACCATATTTTTATTCAAGTGTCTGTCTCCTTGCTTAAATGGGAAGTTTGCTCAAGGTCATGTTTGTCCTGTTTCTCACTGCCCATTCTGTATATGCATTATATAATGTGTGGTTCATTGATTAGGCAGTTGATATATAATTAGGAAATGTATGAACTTATTTTTAAAACATTTTATTGAGTTCCTACTCTGCACTGGGTTCTATGTTTTGCACCTTTGCCTTCCTAGAACCTAAGACACAGAAGTTGCCTTCACAGTAGTAGATAAAATAATGTGCAAGAAACTACAAAATAGTTTTTTTTTTAATCTGTCCATTTGTCCAAGGAACCTAAAGAAAGGAAAATCTAAAGAGGGCTGAATGGGAAGGATATTAAGGAAGGCTTTGGAAAGATCTGTCTTTGAACTGAATCTTGAAATATGAAAAGGAGTTTTTGCCTAGTGCCAAAGTCAGTGAAAAAGGATGATAAATAAAGGAAGGGAAGTAGCCTATGAACAGAAGTTTATGCTTGAAAAGAAATCCATGGGTTTAGTTATCAAAGCAGTAGAAGAGACATTTTATTTAAGGGATACATTTCTGACGACCTCACATAAATTAAGTCCACACGTTTCCTGACCAAAATAGGCCAGCATTTCTGTTGACTAGCTATCACAATGCTGCCTGTGGCAAAACGGACAACCCAATTCATGAGCCACTTGACTAGTTGACCTTGAAATTTTGTCATTCTAGACAAATTTGTGGGGATTCATATGATTTCACGTTTACTTCATAAAGTACATGTGTTAATATTTCCATATTGCAGTATTTCAGATTTCCATGATTTAAACTCACATGAAATATACCCACATCACTCACTGATGAGGACAGTCGTTACTGTTGAACAAAGAATTTCCTTTAATGAGTGAGTATAGGTTGAAAATATTAATTATATATAGAAAATTTCAGATGATTTAGACATTGAATGGATTAATAAATCATCAAAGATCTGACTCTGACAATTGAGATAAAGTGCAGAAATAAGATGTAGGTCAGGAGCGTAGGTGACCAATATATTGGCTTATACTGACAACTTCTCTCATCATCCACCCAACATTGTAAGCCCTTTGAAGACAGAGGCTGTTTTGCTCATTTTTTTAATTGCCTTCCCACTT
This sequence comes from Capra hircus, assembly GCF_001704415.2. NCBI lineage: Eukaryota > Metazoa > Chordata > Mammalia > Artiodactyla > Bovidae > Capra > Capra hircus. The sequence continues at coordinate 42,316,309 of NC_030810.1, forward strand.
AAACAAACAACTTACATATGAGTCAATAAATGTTTATTGAATTAATAAATACCACCCCCTCCTCTTGATGACTTGCTTTCAAAAAACGAACTTTATCCTCTACCATGACACCATGTAGAGCTCATTTTGCAGAACCTGGGAAAAAACTGAGCAGAGTCCTTACCAAATAAAAAACATTCGAGCCACTGCTGCTAACAATATACTCGTGATGGTAGATGCTACAGTCTAATTAAAGTGCTCTGGCTAGCTGTTATCTTCTTCTAGAGTTGTCAAATAAAACTTTTCATGTCTCATATGTTGGAAAATGTTAGGTAGACTCAGCTTACGGAAATTCCAGGCTCAGTACCAATACATCACCAGTAAATCAAGCAAGGCTCATGAATCTAACACACAGAGAAGGAAGACAGCTGAGCTGACACCAAACTGGGAGATCAGCCATATTCTCAGGGAGAGATGGAGGGGCAAACTTCCAGACACCAAATTTCTCATTCAGAGCAGTTCAGAGTTAGAGATGATAATACCTGAGAGGGAAAAGGGTAACTTTAGGAAGTTTACCTGCCCCTCCACCTCTAACCCAAACCCAACTTTGCACATACAAGGCTATAGCAGTTCTTCACATAGCCATTTTGAATGTGTACCAAGGGCCATCTCACCGGAGCCATCTGTATCTCATCAGTCACAGTTACGCAGCATACAAGGTGCGTATAGGGCGAATAGAGTTTCCTATATTCAAGTGTGAGCCAACCTTTCATTGACCAAGCTCAATTTCCCTAGAAAGTACACTAGGGAACAGTGCAAAGGTCAATCATCCAGATGTATCCGGAAGTCGTAAAGAAGTTCACTCATTATAAATATTTATTATTTCCCAAAGAAGAATAATCATTTTTAGGTTTCTGCTTCTGGTCAAGATGGAGTAACCAATTGACCCTTCTACCTGAAAACACTTCAAAACGGACAAAATATATGAAACAATAATTTGCAAGACATGGGACCTCAGGGAAAGGACAGTCACGCCTGAGAGGTGAGGTGTGCCCTATGATTGCCCCGACTGACTTCCTGGGAAGTATCCAGGCCATGAATATAGAGAGAGCCCACCAGCCTCACGGCTGTTCGTGGGAGAAGTCTCACTGAGGCACGCTACACTGCAAAACTGGCTGAGGAGGGCGCCCGAGGAAGCTAAGGGCTTCGGGATCGGGAGAAGCTGGCAGTGGAGAAAGGACGCATATGGAGTCTGGAGCCGCGGACCCAGCCACAGGAACCTCAGGAGCCAGACGCTATAGAATCTGCCAGTGTCACTGGGGTGGCAGTACCCACACCCTGGGGCACCACGTCCCTCCTGCACTGCAGGAGCCTGATTCTAGATAAGCCATGAGCACTGCAAGAAGCCTGCCTAGCAAGCACACTGCAAGGAGGAAGAGAGAGAGAGAGAGAAAAAAAAAAATCTTCGTTTTGCAGTGTCTCTCTAGTGCCCTCTACTGACAAAATATAACATAGTGCCTGTTGGCCAAGGAAAAATACATACCTTAAGGGCCGGATACTAATTCTCTAAAAGCAGGTAGTAGAGGGTGAATTGGAACTCCATTAGCTTTATTTAGAAATTGACACAGAGATCCTAAATTTCATGTGGAAATACAAAGGACCTAAAATAGGCAAAACATTTTTGAAAAAGAACAAAGTTGGTAGAATAATGTTACTTGATTTCAGAACAATTTAAAAGCTACAGTATCAAGACATATTGGTGGTGGTTTTAGTATAAAGATGGACAGAATAGATCAATGGAACAGAACAGAGAATTTAGAAATAGACCCACACATATGTGGACAACTGAATTTTAACAAAATTGCCAAGTGGGTAAATTCTACAGATGGTAGTAGGATGATTAGATATATTCATCCACACAACTAAAAAATAAACCTGGACATATACCTCACAGAAAATATGCAAAAATTAGCTAAAAATGGATCACAACACTTAATGTAAAACTAAAAATAAAAAATTTCTAGAATAAAATAGGCGAAATTTTTGTGACTTTCAGGTTTATCTATGATTTCTTAGATAAGACTCCAAAAGAATAAACTGATTAAAACCCATAAAAGAATAAATTGATGAATTAAAAACGTCTGCTCTTTGAAAAAAAAACTTCTTCAAAGTTATTAATACTCTAAAGAGAAAGAAAAACAAGCCAGACTGGGAAAAAATCTGCAAAGCATATACCTGTTAAAAATATTTGTATCTAGAATGTACCAAAAACTCCCAAAATTCAGTAAAAGAACAGAAAACTCAGTTTACAAACTTGGCAGAAAGTTTGAGCAGACAGTTCATCCAAGCAGATAAATCTCAAAGAAACACACAAAAAGATGCTAACATCCTTAGCCATTAGGGAAATGCAGATTAAAACAACAATGAGATACCATTACTCACCTATTAGAGTGACTAAAATTAAAAAGACAGACTACCAAGTGTTGGTGAAGATGTGAAGGAATTAAAACTCTCATACTCAGCTATGCTTTCCACTTCAGAAAACAGTTTGGCAGTTTCTTAAAAAGTTAAAAGTTACACCTACCATGTGATCCAATCATTTTACTCATATTTATCCGAGAGAAATAAGAGCATGTGCCCATAGACAGACTTGTACACACATTAATCACAGATTTATTTGTAATAGGCAAAAAAAGGAAAGAATTCAAATGTTATTCAATAAAGGAATTTTTTTTAATTGCCTGTGGTATATCCATATTCTACCCAGCAATAAAAAGACATGAACTATTGATTGCCACACTATGTGAGTGAATCTCAAAATAATTATGCCGAGTGGAAAAAGCCAGATCAAAAAAATCACACACCTTTTGATTCTGTTTATATAAAAATTTTAGACAGTCCAAACTAATGTGTACTGTCAGAAAATATATTAGCGATTGCCAAGAGATAAGGAGGAAAGGATGGAAAAGTACAGGAGAGAAAACCAAAAACACAAGATGAAACGTTTAGGGACGTTGGAGATCTTGACTATCTTGATTGTGTGATTGTTTCACAGATGTACATTATGTCAAAAATTATGGAATTTTACACTATAAATAAGTGCCAGTTGTATATCAATTATATTTCAATAAGGCCCTTTTTATTTTTTTAATTTTTATTAGCCGACAGTTAATTTACAGTGTCGTGTTAGTTTCAGGTATACAGCAAAGTGAATCAGTTATGCCTGTACACACACCTACTCTTTTTCAGATTCTGTTCCCATATGATCATTACAGAGTCGAGTTCCCTGTGCTGTACAGTGGGTCCTTGTTAGTTATCTATCTTACATGGATTTGTGTGTACATGACAATCACAACCTCCCACTTTATCCCTCCCTGGCATACCCCATGGCAACCATAAGTTTGTTTTCTACATCTGTGACTTTATTTCTGTTCTATAAGTAAGTTCATTTGTCATATTTTTTTTAGATTCCATCTATAAGCGATATGTGATATTCGCCTTTCTCTGTCTGACTTACTTAGTATGAAAATCTCTAGGTCCATCCCATGTTGCTGCAAATGGCATTATTTTATTCTTTTTTTATGGCTGAGTAATATCCCATTCTATTAGATGAGCACCACATCTTCTTTATTCACTTCTGTGTTGATGGACATTCAGGCTGCTTTCCTGTCGTGGCTATCGTAAGCAGTGCTGCAGTGAACATTGGGGTACATGTATTTTTTGAATTACGGTTTTATCCCAATATAAGCCCAGAAGTGGGATTGCTGGATCAGATGATAGTTCTATATTTAGTTTTTTAAGGAACCTCCGTACTGTTCTCCATAATGATTGTACCAATTTAGATTCCCAACAGTGTAGAAGGGTTCCCTTTTCTGCACACCCTCTTCAAGCTTTATTGTTTGTAGATTTTTTGATGATGTCCATTCTCATCAGTGTGATGTGATATCTCATTGTAGTTGTGGTTTGCATTTCTCTAATAATTAGTGATGCTAAATAAAGCTTTTTTTAAAAAAAAAAAGGATTATTCTTCCTTCCAAATTATCATCCGGCTATATTAACTTATGTATGTGACTGATTTTATAGTTTCAACCAAATAGACAAGTTAACGGAATGAAGATCTAATTAAGTGGGAAGCAAAAAGTTTACCCCATGAGTCCATAAAAGAACATAATGAAGGCATCAATCATGTTACTTAGAGAGCTAAAATAAATCCCAATGAATAGTGTGACAACACTGTGTAGTTTAATATCTTCAAATATACTGCCAACAATTCAGAAATCAAACAGAGAGAGAACCATCAGGATAAATTATTCTATTTGTGAGGTGAACATAAAGACTTTTCTACAGGAAAAGAAAAGCTGTTTTATTCTAACAATGTAAAAACACCTTCAAAAAATAGCCACCTTTTGGAGGAAGTATTAATACAAAACTTTGAGTCCTCGAGTCTTAGAAATGAGTTAGTAATTCAGAGTGAATTGTAAGAGCTTACTTTTTCTCTCTTCTGCTATGTCATAGTATTACAGAAATCTTTGCTTTTCACAACTGCTTTGATTCACAGCATGTTGACCTGGGTTTCCTCTCTTTCCTCTCACGTGTTGTGACATGCCAGATGTATCGTGAAGATTACTGGAGAAATGGTGTTGTCTTTTCCTGCCGGGATCACCAGACACTTTGCCAACAATCCATCGCCAGCTGCTCTGACTTTTCGGGTGATAAATTTCAGCAGGTTAGAACACGTCCTGCCAAATCCCCAACTTCTCTGCTGGTAAATATATTTTCCACAAATTTTTTAAAGATGTAGGTGTCTTATCATGTTATTCTTAGATGAGGGATGTACCTTAGCAAAAGGGAAACACTGTAGAGAAATTATTGTTACTCAGATATATTTATAGATTGAATCCCAGAGCTCTGTATATATCTGTGTATGTATTATATATGTATACATATATGTATATGTATACATATATATTTTTTAATGGCCAACTATCTCAAGTGGCTAAAGAGACATTTGGAATAATAAAATTTATTCATTGTCTATTTTGCTTATCACTGGTAGACAATGGATGAGGATGATGGGAAATGAGCATAATAAAAGGAATAAAATTCATTTATTATATTGGCATCTTTTAAAAATCAAATGATATCTGAACTGTAAGCTACTCTTCATATAAGCTTTAAAAATCTCTTTGTGAGACATGTAATTTCATTACACTGTAATGGTAATTATTTTGATGGAACGTTACCTGTGTGGCATCAAAGAAACTTTTCTAAATTTGTTTATATAAATACATTTCACATTCTTATTAAATACAAACGTGATGTTTTGTCATATATGTGCATATCCACGTTCACACAACACATACACACATACAAACTATTAAAAGTGATCCACTATACATGTTTATTATTGGCAATGGATGAGACAAAAAGAAACATTCGTGGTAGTTTTTCCATCAACAAGTCCTGATATTTCATCTAAAATTCTATCTCTAAAATAGCCACATTTTCCCTTTATCATGGCTTCTATCCAAATGATAACCATCATTTCCCTGGACAACAGCCAGTGCTTTCCTCTTCCCCTCTCTGCCTCCAATCTTGCCACACTCCTATACACAATAGCCAGCTCTTTGGATGTAAATCAGGTTGTCCTCCCTTATAACCTTCGGGAGGCCTCACATTACATTGCCTTCAAGGTCCTGATTCATCCACTCTTGCCTGTCTGTCTATCCTTATCTCCCACCATCCTCTTCGGAATCCTTCCAGCTGCAGCCATACCTGCCCATCTTGGGAATGGCTGAGTCCCTTCCCACATCAAAGTTTTGTACACTTGATTACTCTACCTTCAATAGGATTTCCACTCTTTTCCGCCAGACTTTTTTGTACACTTGTTTACTCTGCCTTCAGTAAGATTTCCACTCTTCTCTACCAGACTCCTACTCATCCTTCAGATCTCAGCTCCACTCAGCCTTGCCTGACCATCCCACTCTCCTCCCTACTCCCAAACTAAATCATGTAACCTTGTTATTCTCTCTCAAGATTCCTGTTCTTTCCATTGTCACACTTACTAAAACCAGTAATTATATATCTGCTTGCTTTCTTCATTCATCCACCTTCCCTACTAGACCATAAAACACATGAGGGAATAAAACACATCTGTTGGATCACCACCATATCCTCAGTACCTTCCACTGTGCCCAATAAGGACTTGAATAGTACTTGTTGAATGAATGAACAATTCAACTATAATTTAAAGAGATTTATCAAGCTGGATATTTATGAAGAAATAGCTAAAGGTCATTTGGAATTTGAGGGCCAATACAGTCACTCTCTTTCTTGACTGCATGAGACTTTTTCACTCCAGTGATGAAAAGACAGTCACAGGTCTTTCAGATGATGACTAAAATCACCCCCTTCTCGTTAGTCTTTATGATGGTTTAACTGGTAAACCTGATTCCGGGCTTAAAAATATAAATGAAATGCTCACCTATGAAGTGAAAGATAAACATGAAATGGCCAAGATTGGAAATGAACAACTTTCTATTTCAACTTTTTATTTCGGTTTTCCTCTGTGGTTTTGATGTGCACGTTGAGCCAGTTAATTTTATTTTTCTAGGTTCCTCCATCTGCAATTAGGAATTGTGTGCCACTATTTTACCAGTTTGTTTGTAAATATCACAGGTGGGATAGTCATAGTTTTTGCTGCATTTTTAGGCAGATATGTTACCAAGTTCTTAGGCATATATATATATATATATACCTATACAATTATATATATACATATATATATCAGAGTTTTATATTTATATTAATACTTCAGTCTTATGAATTGAATTAAATATCAGCCTGAGAATATTCCTGTTTGACAAAACATTATATAGACCCTTAAATTGTTTTCTAAACAAAACGAAAGCTCTCATTAATTTGGACTTTATTCAATGTCTTTGATGGTTGTGTTAGGGCTGGGATTGCCTGCGTGTGTGCTCAGCCATGCTCCACTCTTTGGGACCCCACAGATTGCAGTCTCCCACAATCAGACTCCTCTGTCCATGGGATTCTCCAGGCAAGAATACGGGATTGGGTTGCCATTTCCTCCTCCAGGGAATCTTCCACACCCAGGGATCAAACCTGTATTTCCTACATCTCCTGCATTGCAGGCAGACTCTTAACAGCTGAATCACTGGGGAAGCCCAGGGCTATGACTGGTGACCCATTAGTCCTACAGCCTGTTTGGTGTTTGTTATACAATAAAGCTCCTCCACCACTACTACCACACCTACTTTTTAAAAGGCAATGGGACCCAACATTATTCTCAAACACAGCTCAAGACTCCTTTCATCTGTCATCTTAATCCTCTCTATTATCTTTACTGAAAGACATTTATGCTACCAGCTTCATCCCTGGAGACGTTTGGGTTTGCAATCCCTATGAGAGGGACCAAACTGAAATTTACTTCTACTTCTCCCTTATGAAAGGATTTGTTTACCAAGGATGTTTAGGAACAATCATTAAACCAATTACGAATCTAAAGAATTCTCAAGTCTTCTTGAGCATTCAAGAATTGCATCTTTGTATAAGCTTTGGATTGCCAAATCTTTCTTAATTATTTATTAAAGCAAGTTTTCCTGAGGAATTATCATAGACATATGACTCAGCTTATTGTGTTGTTAAATATATAATTGAGATTTTTCAGTTATTCTGATTTGCTTAGCACAACTTAATAAAATGCTGTTGTTCAGTCACTAAGTTGTGTCCGACTCTGCAATCCTGTGGCCTGCAGCATGCCAGGCTTCCCTGTCCTTCACTATCTCCCAGGGTTTGCTCAAACTCATGTCCCTTGAGTCAGTGATGCCATCCAACCATTTCATCCTCTGAAACCCCCTTCTTCTCTTGCCCTCAATCTTTCTCAGCATTAGGGTCTTTTCCAGTGACTTGGCTCTTCACATTAGGTGGCCAGAGTGTTGGAGCTTCAGCTTTAGCATCAGTCCTTCCAATGAATATTCAGGGTTGATTTCCTTTAGGATTGACTGTTAGATCTCTTTGCTGCCCACCAGGCTCTCAAGAGTCTTCTCCAGCACCACACATCAAAAGCATCAATTTTTCAGTGCTCAGCCTTCTGTTAGGTTCAACTCTCAAATCTGTACATGACTACTGGAAAAACCATAGCTTATTAACATTAATAAAATAAAATGTTGCTGAATATTAATTCCATGTCTGTTTTGGTATAGTGCAGTAAGACTGACCTGGGCTGTATTCCTGATCCTGTTACTTATTTAGCAATTCAACCTTAAGTAAATTACTTAATTTTGGTGAGCTTCTATTATTCTAGTCTCCTGCCTCCTTGTATAGCTATTCCTTGAGAAGCTCTGGATAACTTGGATGTTTTAGATAATAACAGTTTATACAGCCTTTATTAGCATCCTTAGCTTGACTTGGCCAGGGGCAAAGACAAGGGGCCAAGAGCCTTTTCCATCCACTTTTTACCTGTCCAGAGTAATAGGACTTTGCTTTGTCCTCAACAACCTGTATCAGGCACAACAGAACCATAGGGTCTTGCTGATACTTGGGCCCTACAACCACTCTGGACCAGGATCATTTTTAAGGCTTGATTATATTTGGCTTCTGGAGGCTGAATCGTAGAAATTGACAATTCATCTTTATCACACCCTTCTCCCTAGTGGCCCAGAGGGTAAAGCATCTGCCTGCAATGCAGGAGACCTGGGTTCGATTCCTGGGTCCCCTGGAGAAGGAAATGGCAACCCACTCCAGTACTCTTGCCTGGAAATTACCATGGACAGAGAAGCCTGGTAGACTATAGTCCATGGGATTGCAAAGAGTCTGAGCGACTCTTTTTCCCTCTAATTTTCTCTTTTTATAACATCCACTTGTCTTTAGAAAAGAAGATCCTTCTTTCTTTGCATGGTAGATATTAGTGAAATAGTTTATAGCATAGATAACAGAGTGCCTAGCACATAATAGATACTCAAAAAATTCTAGCTACTGTTATCTTATTCTACAGGATATTCTGAAAGTGAAATGTCAGTAAGTTACTTAGACACATGGGCCCTCAATTTCCTCATTATGCAGGAAGAGCAAATGCTTTTCACAGTCTTGCCTGATTCTTTTGCCATTGAGGCAAGCATTTTCAAGAAACATCAGGGGAAGCTATCAACTCCCTTAGGGATTCAAAACTCATCTAATTCACCAAGACTGCACTCTCTAGTGTAACTGCCATGGTTATTATCACTTAAATTCCAGGATCATTTTGTAAGTGAGGTGACTTTGTATGATTTAGACACTCTTAGATGAACTACTGTGAATATTAAAAATGGAGCATGATAATTTTAGTAACACACTTTTCTCCTCAGTTGGAGACAAAGAACATGTTTACTTAGAGCCAAATATTTAAATCAGTAATTTCTGAGAACCTACTGTTGAAGTAAATTCAAAAGAAAATCAATGTATATGACTCCTTGACTGCATTAACTGACTAATTTAGAGGAAATAGTGGTGATGTATTAGAGCTATTAAATTTGAGTTAATAAATAATTCACTCTTTGAAGCAACCAGTTATCATTATGATTGGTTAATATCACTGGGTACTCATTGGATTTACAGCAATACAATAATGCCTCACTGTGGGTATTTATGGGCTTCCCTGGTAGCTTAGATGGTAAAGAATCCGCCTGCATGCAAGAGACCTGGGTTTGACCTCTGGAATCCCTGGAGAAGGAAATGGCAACCCACTCCAGTATTCTTGCCTGGAGAATTCCTGAGGAGCCTGGTGAGCTACAGTCCATGGGTTGCAAAGAGTCACACACAACTGAGTGACTAACACTTTCACTTTCACTTTCATGGGTACTTATTAACATAATACCATTCAGAGCGGCAACTCTACTATTGTTAATAATATACTCAGTATAAATTCTCAGAGATTGAGCTAGAAATCAGATGATAATTTGCTAAGATGCTTTTTTTGTCTTTTGTGTTTTTCACAAGATGCTACTCAATCAGTTTTTCTTCCCAATTAAATAGCGATAATACCCAAAATGATGCCAATGCCAAGGAATTCTGGGTAAACATGCCAAATTTGATGACTCACCTAAAGAAAGTGTCGGAACAAAAACCCCAGGCTACGTATTATAATGTGGACATGCTCAAATATCAGGTAAGACTGTTTATATGGTCAGGGTGCCTCTTTCATATTACAAATGTATATTTTGTCAACTTTACAAAAATGTACAATGTGAGAGTTGTGAGTCAGGTTTTATTTGGGGCAAAATTAGGACTATAGCCTTGGAGGCAACATTTCAGATAACTCTGAGAAATTGTAACAAAGAAGTAGGAGGGAAGTCAGTATATATTTGATTTTGGTGAAGGGAAAGTACATGCAATTAAGCACATATTTTTTGGCAGGTTTCTTCTAGTCTTATGAAGGTTACTGCTACTCATGAGGAGCAGATATTGCTGTAGCCACGCATTCCGGGAAACAAACTCACTCAGAAGGACAGTGCAGATAGTGGAGTGCAGTTTATTACACCGGCGGGCCCAAGGCAGAGTCTCCTCTTAGCCAAGGACCCCCCCCAGCGTTTGTGAAAATCTTTTATACCCCATGTGTACGTGTCTGAACCCACCACTCCAAATTCCTTGAGACTTACATAAACCAAGGAAAATACAATCCCAATAACCCCATCATTCACATCCTATGTGCTCATGTGCTCAAACAATTAGCCAATAATCAATAAATCCGAGGTTACACTCTGATTGATACAGAAAAATTTATGGCCTGTATGGAGGAAGGGGTGATTAGCGTATGTTTTCTCTCAGGTGATGAGTAACCTAGATACGATCTTCAAGGTTCCCCTGTCTGGAGGGGGTCTTATCCTTCTGTTGTTGTTTTCATAGGCACTAAACACAGAGTTCAGAGTTCATTAGAAAGGTGGCCGAGCATGATCAGCATAAACAGGCCTAAGATGGAGTCCAGGCCCTATGAATTCCTTCTTCAATATCACCATGAAGGATTTTAGTGCTTTTCTAGATATGAGAACTAGGCTCATAAAATCAGCTCTGAAAAATATCTAACTTTCAGAAGACCTGTTCTGCTGGTTTTCCCCAGACCACTAAGTACCTCATTTCTGCTTTCCACCCTAAACTTCTTTCAGGGGCTGTTGAAAATCAGCAGTTACAGCAGCACATGGTTTAATCCTTGTAGAGGCAGAAGGCAAGTGCCAATTTGTAGTTGACAATTCTAGCATACTTAACATTAAATAAAAGTAAAGTAACATTTCTTTAAATATTACTTAAAGCTATAATCTATAAGAATATAGAGATCATAAAAGGCTGTGTAGAGGCTATTTAGAATATTCATACATTATTTGAAACTTAAAAGTAAAAAAAAAATTTTATTCAAATTTAGGGAAACAGGCCACAGAAATGAATTTGCAGAAAACTATGTCAATTAAGATTCCAAATATTGACAAAATAGTTTACTGTAATTTTGTTAAGGGGGCTTCCTAGGTGGCAGAGTGGTAAAGTATCTGCCTGCAACGCATGAGACATGGGTTCAATCCTTGATTCAGAAAGCTCCCCTGGAGAAGGAAATGTCTACCCACTCCAGTATTCTTGCCCGGAAAATTCCATGGGCAGAGGAGCCTGGTAGGCTACAATCCATCGGGGTCACAAAGAATCAGACACAATAGTTTCTAAACAAAATTTTGTTAAGAACATTACTGTACTAAAATCTGTTATTTTAAACAACTAAATGTAAGTAAGTTGGATTTTTTAAAATAAGGTGATAGTCCCACAAAATGAATTCTAATGAAACTTATCTTAAGAAATAATTTAAGGTTAACATTAACAAATTGAAAGATAAAAACCACATGATTATCTCAATAGATGCAGAGAAAGCCTTTGACAAAATTCAGCATCCATTTATGATAAAAACTCTCTGGAAAGCAGGCATAGAAGGAACATACCTCAACATAATAAAAGACATATATGATAAACCTACAGCAAACATTACCCTCAATGGTGAAAAATTGAAAGCATTTCCCCTAAAGTCAGGAACAAAACAAGGGCACCTGTTCTCACCACTACTATTCAACATAGTTTTGGAAATTTTAGCCACAGCAATCAGAGAAGAAAAAGAAATGAAAGAAATCCAGATTGGAAAAGAAGTAAAACTCTCACTGTTAGCAGATGACATGATCCTCTACACAGAAACCCTAAAGACACCAGCAGAAAATTACTAGAGCTAATCAATGAATATAGGAAAGTTGCAGGATATAAAATTAACACAAAAAAATTCCTTGCATTGCTATACACTAATGGTGAGAAAACAGAAAGAGAAATTAAGGAAAGAATTCCATTCACCATTGTAACAAAAAGAATGAAATACTTAGGAATAAATCTACCTAAAGAAACAAAAGACCTATCTATAGAAAACTATAAAACACTGTTGAAAGAAATCAAAGATGACACAAATAGATGGAGAAATATACCATGCTCATGGATCAGAAGAATCAATATAGTGAAAATCAGTATACTACCCAAAGCAATCTATAGATTTAATACAATCTCTATCAAGATACCAAAGGTATTTTTTCACAGAACTAGAACAAATAATTTCATTAATTTGTATGGAAATACAAAAAACCTCAAATAGCCAAAGCAATCTGGAGAAAGAAGAATGGAACTGGAGGAATCAATCTGCCTGACTTCAGGCTCTACTACAAAGCCACAGTCATCAAGACAGTATGGTACTGGCACAAAGACAGAAATATAGATCAATGGAACAAAATAGAAAACCCAGAGATAAATCCATGCACCTATGGGTACCTTATCTTTGACAAAGGAGGCAAGAATATACAATGGAGAAAAGACAAACTCTTTAACAAGTGGTGCTGGGAAAACTGGTCAATCACCTGTAAAAGAATGAAACTAGAATACTTTCTAACACCATTAACAAAAATAAACTCAATAAACTCAAAATGGATTAAAGATCTAAATGTAATACCAGAAACTATAAAACTCCCAAAGGAAAACATAGCCAAAACACTCTCTGATATAAATCACAGCAGGATCCTCTATGACCCACCTCCCAGAATAGTGGAGATAAAAGCAAAAATAAACAAATGGGACCTAATTAAACTTAAAAGCTTTTGCACAACAAAGGAAACTATAAGCAAGGTGAAAAGACAGCCTTCAGAATGGGAGAAAATAATAGGAAATGAAGCAACTGACAAAGAACTAATCTCAAAAATATACAAGCAGTTCATGTAGCTCAATATGAGAAAAATAAATGACCCAAACAAAAAATGGGCCAAAGAACTAAATAGACATTTCTCCAAAGACATACAGATGGCTAACAAACACATGAAAAGATGCTCAACATCACTCATTATCAGAGAAATGCAAATCAAAACCACAATGAGGTACCATCTCATACTGGTCAGAATGGCTGCTATCAAAAAGTGTACAAACAATAAATGCTGGAGAAGGTGAGAAGAAAAGGGAACCCTCTTACACTGTTGGTGGGAATGCAAATTAGTACAGCAGCTATGGAGAACAGTGTGGAGATTCCTTAAAAAACTGGACATAGAACTCCCATACAACCCAGCAATCCCACTCCTGGGCATACACACCGAGGAAACCAGAATTGAAAGAGACACATTTACCCCAGTGTTCATCACAGCACTATTTATAATAGCCAGTACATGGGAGCAACCTAGATGTCCATCAGCAGATGAATGGATAAGAAAGCCGTGGTACATATACACAATGGAGTATTACTCAGCTATTAAAAAGAATACATTTGAATCTAATGAGTTCTAATGAGGTGGATGAAACTGGAGCCTATTATACAGAGTGAAGTAAGTCAGAAAGAAAAACACCAATACAGGATACTAATGCATATATATGGAATGTAGAAAGATGGTAACAATGACCCTATATGGGAGACAGCAAAAGAGACACAGATATAAAGTATAGACTTTTGGACTTTGCTGGAGAAGGCCAGGGTGGGATGATTTGAGAGAATAGCATTGAAACATGTATATTACATATGTGAAATAGATCACCAGTCCAAGTTCGATGCATGAAACAGGGCACTCAAAGCTGGTACACTGGGACAATGCTGAGAGATGGGTTGGGAGGGAGGTGGGGGGGGGGTCAGGATGGGGGACAATTGTACACCCATGGCTGATTCATGTCAGTGTAAGGCAAAAACCACTTACTATACTGTAAAGTAATTAGCCTCCAATTAAAATAAATTAATTAATTTTTTAAAAAGAAATAGTTTAAAGTTAAAAGAATGTTTGGTACATCACATTACAGGATATGAGAACTTTCTTTCTGTGTTTAGGATTGCCCTTTACCCAAGATTATTACTGATCTAATAATCCTGTTTCAAAACAGGATTCTACAGAGCCTGAGTATCCCACTGATTCCCAGCCACTTGATCTCCTAGGTTATTTTTTGAGCATTGCAATTTTTGTGATTAAATATGCTCAAATTATTGTGTTTAAGATGAGGAAACTAAATTATTACTTTTGAAAGTTGCACTTTTTAATAGAAATCAGTACATCCCAAACATAAGTGCACTTTAAAACCACCAGGGGAGTTAAAAAAAATGCTGATTCTGAGCTGGTCTTAAGTATAGATATAGATAGATACCTAAATTAAAATTTATTTATAGATAAATAGAGATGGAGATAGGGAAGAAGAGAGGGTTAGAGATAGTGATGACAGGGACAGAGACATCTTCTGAGCCCTGACACTCTCAGAGATTTTTTTAAATTAGTTCAGGATGTGACCAGTTCAGGTGCTCAGTCATGTCTGACTCTTTGCGACCTGATGAACCGCAGCATGCCAGGCCTCCCTGTCCATCACCAACTCCCGGAGTTTACTCAAACCCATGCCCATCGATTCGGTGATGCCATCCAACCATCTCATCCTCTGTCGTCCCCGTCTCCTCCTGCCCTCAATCTTTCCCAGCATCAGGGTCTTTTCAAATGAGTCAGCCCTTCACATCAGGTGGCCAAAGTATCGGAGTTTCAGCTTCAACATCAGTCCTTCCATGAACACCCAGAACTGACTTCAGGATCAACTGGTTGGACCTCCTTGCAGTCCAAAGGACTCTCACGAGTCTTCTCCAACACCACAGTTCAAAAACACCAATTCCTTGGCTCTCAGCTTTCTTTATAGTCCAACTCTCACATCCATACATGACCACTGGAAAAACCATAGCCTTGACTAGATGGACCTTTGTTGACAAAGTAGTGTCTCTGCTTTTTAATATACTGTCTAGGTTGGACATGACTTTTCTTCCAAGGAGTAAGCGTCTTTTAATTTCATGGCTGCAGTCACCACCTGCAGTGATTTTGGAGCCCCAAAAAATAAAGTCAGCCACAGTTTCCCCATCTATTTGTTATGAAGTGATGGGACCAGATGCCATGATCTTTGTTTTCTGAATGTTGAGCTTTAAGCCAACTTTTTCACTCTCCTCTTTCACTTTTATCAAGAGGCTTTTTAGTTCCTCTTCACTTTCTGCCATAAGGGTGGTGTCATCTGCATATCTGAGGTTATTGATATTTCTCCCAGCAATCTTGATTTCAGGTTGTGCTTCATCCAGCCCAGCGTTTCTCATGTACTCTGCATAGAAGTTAAATAAGCAGGGTGACAATATACAGCCTTGACGTACTCCTTTCCCAATTTGGAACCGGTCTGTTGTTTCATGTCCAGTTCTAACTGTTGCTTCCTGACCTGCATACAGGTTTCTCAAGAAGCAGGTCAAGTGGTCTGGTATTCCCATCTCTTTCGGAATTTTCCATGGTTTATTGTGATCCACACAGTCAAAGGCTTTGGCACAGTCAATAAAGCAGAAATAGTGTTTTTCTGGAACTTTCTTGCTTTTTTGATGATCCAGCGGATGTTGGCAATTTGATCTCTGGTTCCTCTGCCTTCTCTAAAACCAGCTTGACTATCTGGAAGTTCACGGTTCACGTATCACTGAAGCCTGGCTTGGTGTCTTTAGAGCATTACTTTACTAGCATGTGAGATGAGTGCAATTGTGTGGTAGTTTGAGAATTCTTTGGCATTGCCTTTCTTTGGGATTGGAATGAAAACTGACTTTTTCCAGTCCTATGGCCACTGCTGAGTTTTCCAAATTTGCTGGCATATTGAGTGCAGCACTTTGACAGCATCATCTTTCAGGATTTGAAATAGCTCAACTGGAATTCCATTACCTCCACTAGCTTTGTTCATAGTGATGCTTCCTAAGGCCCACTTGACTTCACATTCCAGAATGTCTGCCTCTAGGTGAGTGATCATACCATCATGATTATCTGGGTTGTGAAGATCTTTTTTGTACAGTTCTTCCATGTATTCTTGACCACCTCTTCCTAATATTTTCTTCTGTCAGGTTCATACCATTTCTGTCCTTTATCGAGCCCATCTTTGCATGAAATGTTCCCTTGGTGTCTCTAATTTTCTTGAAGAGATCTCCAGTCTTTCCCATTCTTTTGTTTTCCTCTATTTCTTTGCATTGATTACTGAGGAAGGCTTTCTTATCTCTCCTTGCTATTCTTTGGAACTCTGCATTCAAATGGGCATATCTTTCCTTTTCTCCTTTGCTTTTTGCTTCTCTTCTTTTCACAGATATTTGTAAGGCCTCCACAGACAGCCATTTTGCTTTTTTGCATTTCTTTTTCTTGGAGATGGTCTCAATCCCTGTCTCCTGTACAATGTCACGAACCTCCATCCATAGTTCATCAGGCACTCTGTCTATCAGATCTAGTCCTTTAAATCTATTTCTCACTTCCACTGTATAGTCATAAGGGATTTGATTTAGGTCATACCTGAATGGTCTAGTGGTTTTCCCCACTTTCTTCAATTTAAGTATGAATTTGGCAATGAGTTCATGATCTGAGCCACAGTCAGCTCCCGGTCTTGTTTTTGCTGACTGTATAGAGTTTCTCCATCTTTGGCTGCAAAGAATATAATCAATCTGATTTCGGTGTTGACCATCTGGTGATGTCCATGGGTAGAGTCTTCTCTTGTGTTGTTGGAAGAGGCTGTTTGCTATGACCAGTGCGTTCTCTTGGCAAAAGTCTATTAGCCTTTGCTCTGCTTCATTCTGTACTCCAAGGCCAAATTTGCCTGTTACTCCAGGTATTTCTTGACTTCCTTTTTGCATTCCAGTCCCCTATAAGGAAAAAAAAAAAATCTTTGTTGGGTGTTAGTTCTTAAAAGGTCTTATAGGTCTTCATAGAACAGTTCAACTTCAGCTTCGTCAGCATAACTGGTCAGAGCATAGACTTGGATTACAGTGATATTGAATGGTTTGCCTTGGAAACGAACAGAGATCATTCTGTCATTTTTGAGATTGCATCCAAGTACTGCATTTCGGACTCTTCTGTTGACTATTATGGCTACTCCATTTCTTCTAAAGGATTCTTGCCCACAGTAGTAGATATAGTGGTCATCTGAGTTAAATTCACCCATTCCAGTCCATTTTAGCTTGCTGATTCCTAGAATGTTGATGTTCAGTCTTGCCATCTCCTGTTTGACCACTTCCAATTTGCCTTGATTCATGGACTCAACATTCCAGGTTCCTATGCAATATTGCTCTTACAGCATCGGACCTTGCTTCTATCACCAGTCACATCTACAAGTGGGTGTTATTTTAGCTTTGGCTCCATCCCTCATTCTTTCTGGAGTAATTTCTCCAATGATCTCCAGTAGCATATTGGCCACCTACCAACCCAGGGAGTTCATCTTTCAGTGTCCTGTCTTTTTGCCTTTTCATACTGTTCATGGCATTCTCAAGGCAAGAATACTGAAGTGGTTTGCCATTTTCTTCTCCAGTGGATGACATTCTGTCAGACCTCTCCACCATGACCTGTCTGTCTTAGGTGGCTCCACATGGCATGGCTTAGTTTCATTGAGTTAGACAAGGATGTGACCAAGGTGTACATATTTTTACAAGAGCTCCAAGTGATTATAATGCACCCCATAGGCTGAAAATGCACCCAGTGGGCTCACATGTTGTAAGGAAACCATTGAACATGAAGTGTCTATGTGCTGGTACATTGCTCAAAAATACAAATGGGTGTAACATTTTTCTAATAAGAATAGTATTGTCTAAGCTTTAAACATCATTATGACAAAGCCTAGAAAGGTAGACAGAATTCACTTATTGCAATATGAACGTGATGTAAAGTATTAATATGTAGGCAGGAGACTGAATTCTGGAATTAAGTCAGCTTCCCTACTGTCCACTGACCTTGGACACTTAATCTCCCTGAGCCTCAGTTTCCTCATCTGCAAATAAGGATAAAAATGATTCTCAGCTAGGTATTTTTTAAGCTGTGGAGAACTAACAGCTTAACATATTTCAGAAGTAGCCTTAAGTCTGCCATTTTGCTTTAAATGAGAAATCCTTTTTGTTGTGGTTTAGTTGTAATGTTGTTATTGTTTTTCAACAATGCAGGGGATTAGGTGGGAGGCATTATTAGCACTTTGTGGAATCACTCTCAAATCAAAGCAAGTTTACTTTCTGGCTACCAGTAGCACCCTCCCCCAGTAACTGAGCCAATCACATGTCCATAAAGCCCCTCATTGGGCAGAGGAACTACTATGAAGTTGAGAACTCCTGCCGAGGAGAAGAGTGTAGAAATGGCAAGGGAGAGCGAGTCTGCTCTTCTTTTGAGCTCTTAAATAACAGACTTCTAAATAAGAGTTCATTTGCAGAGGACTGGGCTGCTAAAAATAAAGTGTAGAAACTTTATTATAAGGTTTATTATAGAGATTGTTGTAAAGTTTTAAAACTTTTATTATAATGACCATCTAACTAAAATTATGTCATCAAAAGCCATGTCTTTCATTTTATAAAAGGATCCATGTCTGGTTTTGTTTCCAAATCAACCATACCCGCTCTGTAAGTGCAGCCTGTCTTCAGGACCCTTCCCCATGGTGTCCATATGTACAGGCATTGCTAAGCCAATGAAAAGCTGTTTATAGTCTTCAAAATCATCAGAACTCATACTCCATGAATAAAACTTCAAGACTACAGACATCACCCACGCAACCCCTGCAGTGCTCATATACTTGTAAAAGGCAGAAATAATAACCTTGCAAAATTTTCACTGTGGATCCAAGATTCAAGTTGGTATTATTGTTTTATAACTTTTTGCTGATTCTTCAAATCTGACTCTTCCTTAGTCAAATTCACAGTTGTTTCTAACTAGAATTGACAGTAGACTGTAGAATGCAGTACTGCCAGTTAGAAGATCTGGGTTTAAGTCCTTAAAATGGCAAATCCAACAAGAGTAATCATAACTTGCTTTGTCTAACTCGCTATTTGTGAAGAGCAAATATGATAAGATATTAATAGGTTACATGTATTAAAATGTTAATTCCTTATTATATATTAAGCACTATGCTGAGTGTTTCATATAAAACACCTTCTTCAATCATCCTAACATCTCTAGGTATAAGTATTATTCTCATTCCCAGGACTTATCTAGTAGTTCAGTGATTCAGACTCCAGCCTTCCAGTGAAGGGAGCATGAGTTTGATCCCTGGTGAAGGTACTCAAGGGCTTCCCAGGAAGCACTAGTGGTGAAGAACCAGCCTGCCAGTGCAGGAGATGTAAGAGATGTGGGTTTGATCCCTGGGTGGGAAGATCCCCTGGAGGAGGGCCTGGCAACCCACTCCAGTATTCTTGCCTGGGGAATCCCATGGACAGAGGAAACTAGTGGGCTAGAGTCCATAGGGTTGCACAGAGTCAGACACAACTGAAGCAACTTAGCATGCACACATGAGGGTACTAAGATCCTACATACCACGTGGTGTGGCCAAAAAAATTAAAAAGTAAATATTTTAGAAAGTTATTATCATTCTCATTTGGCAGATGAGGAAATAACAGAGGCATAGAGAGGTTTTTAATGACTGGTCCAAGATCACTCAGCTTGGAAGTGACAAGCAGAATTCATACTGAGATATATCTGAAAAACCCAAAACACTAATTTGAAAAGATACATGCACCCCAGTGTTCATAGCAGCATTATCTACAATTTGCCAAGGTACAGAATCAGCCTGTTTCTATCAACAGGTGAATGGATAAAGAAGATGTGGGATATATGTATATCTATATGTATACAGTAGAATACTATTCAGCCATAAAAAGAATGAATTTTCACTATTTGCAGCAACATGAATGGGTTTGGAGGACATTATTGGAGAAGGAAATGGCAACCCACTCCAGTGTTCTTGCCTGGAGAATCCCAGGGATGGGGGAGCCTGGTGGGCTGCCATCTATGGGGTCACACAGAGTCGGACATGACTGAAGTGACTTAGCAGCAGCAGCATTCTAAGTGAAATAAGTCAGACAGAGAAGGACAAATACTGTATCACTTATATGTGGAATCTTAAAAATACAACCAACTAATGAATATAACAAAAAAAGAAGTAGACTCACAGATATAGAGAAAAAGCCAGTGGTCACCAGTGGAAGGGCATTGGTAGGATTTTCAGAGGTGCAAACTGTTATGTATAAAATAAGGTACAAGGATATATTATACAACATAGAGAATATAGCCAATACTTTCTAGTAACTATAAATGGAGTATAACTTTTTAAAACTGTGAATCACTATGTTATGCACCTGTAACTTATATAATATTGTACAGCAATTGCACTTCAACTTTAAAAAGAAAGAACTCACACCCAGGACTATCTGCCTTCTTGGCCTCAGCTCCTGAGCACTGTGATACCATCTGCCTAACTGACATGAAATGAATTGCAAACTCTAAAGTGTTATGAAGATTTTAATCATTGATTTTATGTTTTTAATCTGTAACTGTTTACCCGAAGCATCCAAATCTCACTTACCCATCATGGTGACATTTTTTTTACTGACTGCTCATTTGTGAGCAGCACAAGGATCTTTTGATATCTATGAATATTCTCATAGGACATAATCATAGCTTCTGGCTCTGTTTCAGATTAATAGTCAAGCCTTAAATGTTCTCTTTTCTGTCTTTGGCAAGGTGTCAGCCCAGGGCATTCAGTCCACGCCTCTGAACTTGGCAGTGAACTGGCGATGTGAACCAGCAAGCACCGACCTGCGCATAGATTACAAGTACAATACAGATGCAATGGCAACAGCCGTGGCCCTCAACAACGTGCAGTTCTTGGTCCCCGTGGATGGAGGGGTAACCAAGCTCCAGGCGGTGCTTCCACCAGCAGTCTGGTAAGGAGCCACTAGCCCCCTTCCTCTTCACCAAAGAGCTCCTTCTGGCAAAGGCTTAACAGACATTTTAACATTTGTGTTTCCTATAGGAAGAGATCACAGTAGGCCTGGGTGTCAGGGTTCAGGGCAGAAAACAGAAACTGCTATAGCTATTTCAAGCAGAAAATGATTTAACACAGGGATTTCGTTCATGCACAAAAAGAACAAGGTTTAGGCTGGATCTCCAAGAATATTTCCCAGAACACTGCAGAACTGACCCACCAGGGGAGTTGCTACCTCTGCTGCAACCAGGAAGGAGAGAAGGCTGTCAGTGGAGCCACTGAATTCGAGAATCCACCACCCTCATGAGAATCCAAGGATAAGAAAGCTCCTACTGGCACTGCCTAAACTGCTTCTCAACAACTGCAAAACCAAGACTGGATTGGAGCACTGTTTAAGAAGATTCCCTACATCATCTCAGGCTGCTGACTAGCAGAAAACAGCCCCAAAAGCCTCTGCCCCACTTCTTTCCTCCAAATCTTAATTAGTGCATGTGATTGGTGGACCTTAGTCTGCATCTAGGACCCTAATTACAAGGGAGTCTGAGTTTCATTTTGCAGTCTCTGTATTATTAAAAGGTACACTAGAGAAGGTATGGGAACAGAAACAGAATAGACACCGAGTATCAATAATTGATATAAATAGAGCCTACTCTCCTAAGGAAAAATACTACAGTGAGTCCATGTGATTGTTAGAAGCAAAAAGTAGAACATTTAAAAAAAAGAATGTCAACCATATAACAGCTTCAATTTAGATTACCTGAATTAATTGATCAACTAACACTTCCCTTCTATTTTTTCAGTAGATGTGTTAAATTTTTAACTGCACTGCCCTCTAAATGTTTAACTCTCTGACGGTGTTGTGACAGTAAAGAAAGAGAAAGCAGAGGATTTATGGATAGATGGATGGATAAATGAAAGGATGGATGGATGGATGGAAGGGTGGATAGATGAAAGGAGGGAGGGGAAGAGGAGGGATGATGGATGGATAGATAAATAATGCTGAAATTGTAGCTAAAATTTTTAAGGTCATTTTTATTAATTAACACTTTGGAAAAATATGGCATCCATTAAACAAAAACCCTTACATATGTAGAAGTCTTTTACCTATTTTATTTTTAGGAATGCTGACCAACAAAGAATATTGTGGAAGATTCCTGATATTTCTCAAAAGTCAGAAAATGGAGGTAATGCAATCACAGGCTTATTTAATATATAAAGCTGAAATAACTGTCAGATATTAAAAACCTGTTAATCAAAATACCCTTAACACTAAAAGTAATCAAAGTATTTTGGTTAATTTTGTTATGTATTATTATTTTTACCAATAACAGAAAATAGTTTTTCAATGAATCCTCTGTTACCTCTTTTCCTTTGAACACCCCACATCAAACAGACCATACATGAAGCAGAGACCTTCTAATGAAACATGTTTTCATTCTGTATCAGATCTCACACTCTGATAGTTTAGATATTTTTCACTTTCCTTGTATATTAATCATAAGCTGGAAATACATTGCCTTCCAAGTATCACGCTTCCAAATTTTGAAGTACCATTTGGCTGAATTACATTTTTATTGCTGTATTTAAAAAGTCATGAATAATATTTCATGACAAATATTGATTTTGCACTTTAACCTTGAATACAATTTCCAAAATTATATCCAGAATGTTGTGTTGACTGTTATCTTTTAAACTGTTATCAATAATACTCTTTTTGTAGGGGTAGGTTCTTTATTGGCAAGATTTCAGTTATCTGAAGGCCCAAGCAAACCTTCCCCATTGGTTGTGCAGTTTACAAGTGAAGGAAGCACTCTTTCTGGCTGTGACATTGAACTTGTTGGAGCAGGGTACAGATTTTCACTCATCAAGAAAAGGTTTGCTGCAGGTAAGTGGGTATCTTGTGTGCTTATTTGCAAACAACAATATTGCCTTAGCTATTCTTCCTTAAGAAGAAATATGTTATGATTTTCTGATCATCTTCCTCCTCTTCTTCTCCACTCCCAACCCCCATGTCCCATTGCAATCAGAAAGCAAACTAATTGTTGAATGAAGTAAAAATAGGACAATAAATTGGGGTAATCAGAAATTAGGACGGCCCTGCCTACTTATCATGGCTCTGGATAGCTCTTATATGTTACTGACTTGTCATTCCCATTATATATGTATGCACACTGAGGTTAATGCTATAAATTCCACTTTGTTATATTGAGAAACAAGATAAATGCCGTTTTTGTTACACTGACAAGCAAGATAAATGCTGTTTTGTCTCTTACCTGAAACTGCTTTTTCTGCAGCAGATCTTCATAGATTTTAGACTCAGGCTTAGCTGAGATCTAAGAGTATCCATCTTTCATTTCAATAACAACTTTAAAAAGTCTAAGCCAAAGATCAGAACCAGTTACCTTGAGCTGAAATGTGGTCATGAGACCCCTTTGGGGGCACACGTGAGAGTTTATTGGTAGGGATTCCCCAATATTAAGGTGATTCGTTTGCCAAGGATTTGCTGGGATACATCCAGGGTTTTATGGTTGCAGTATTGATATAATTATTAATTAGCCCCCTTTCACTCTCAAAAATGGCCCACATTGAAAAGTAATTATATGATTACTCCTACTATAAGAAGTTGGATTCTCACATCCAGGAACAACTCTTCCAACCTATTCTGGGCAAAACCCAAACCCCTGCAAAGCGTTCATATATGGAAATGTGAAAAGGCAACCTGTTGGTCTAGAAAACTGAAAACTTTAGAACACTTTATGTGTTTTATGCTAGTATTATACCCCTTGAGTATGTAATATTTAGCTTCTAGAAGTAAGGCAGGAAGAATAAAATGTTACCCACATAATAACCGCGTTATGGAACTAGCAGATAACCTGTATGTTGTTTTATTTTGCAGGAAAATACTTGGCAGATAACTAATAAAATCTTATGCAAGGATTTGGAGATTCATATAATGGAGAACTGTTGTATGAGAAACAGATTTTAATTTTGGTTTGATGAAAACAAACCAAAAATCTGCACTTGGGATATATCTGCTGGAAATGTCAATGACTTTCAGCAATGATTTCCCTGACCCGATACCATGATGACCAGTCCTACAGTATTTACTTCTAGGTGTAATATTGTTAATGGTTTTAAAATGTAATTATTGTATTTGTAAATTGTACTCATTCCAGTAAGGCGGTTAGATACTTGAGTTTTAGCATTTTACCATTCCTGAAATGGATGTAATTTAAACTGTGGTATGTAAATTTAATAGTAGTACTGTTGAATGGCACAATGCTTACAGAGGTAGATTGCATTTTGTCAATATATAAAATTTAAATATAATATTGTTGGCTGTCATAAAGGGGGTGCCACGCACAAAGAAAATTAAGCAGAACCAGAAAAAAAAACTTCCTTTTCTTCAGTCCTTAGTATGTTTTACTCTAGTGCTAAATAAAAATTCTATCTTCATATGTTTAGTGGATTAAATTCCG
This sequence comes from Capra hircus, assembly GCF_001704415.2. Lineage (NCBI taxonomy): Eukaryota > Metazoa > Chordata > Mammalia > Artiodactyla > Bovidae > Capra > Capra hircus. The sequence goes on from NC_030810.1 coordinate 42,341,058, forward strand.
AAACTATTTCAGAAAAAATAATCTAAAGTTACAGCATATTCAAAGAAAAGCATTAATTGCCACTTTTTAAAAAGCTTTTTTTTCAAACTGCAAATTTCATAAAAATGCAAACTGTGTAAACAGGGCCTCTTATTTTTATAACTTGTGTAAAAAGGGAAAGCAATTCATATTTAAAGTTTAAGTATATGAAATTATAAACAAGAGTAAAGAAGACGTTGACATCTTAATTACTCCCCTCCCTTCCACAGATTAGCAGATATGGGGACTACTGAATAATCAGACTAACACCAAAATTGTGGTTTTAAAATTTCAAGAATTTCCATGGTTAAACTGGTTAACAACTTTTGCACAATATCTCTAGACAGAGACCCTCCCATCCTAGCATGGAGAATTGTACCAAGCATCTTCCTCATTATCCACAGGAATCAAAACATTGACTCTAAAAAACCCAGAAAAGAAAGATTTCAGTCCCCTATTGAAATCCAGAAGTAGAATTTTAGTCATCATTTATATCATATGGGAAGGAAAAAATAAGCTTTATAAATGAAATTCTAACCACATTATTGTGCAATAAATTTCCTTTTGGATAAGATTCATTATATGTAACTATAAATCTTCGCTGTTCTTAGGGAATCAAAAAGAGAGTTATAAAAAATGTATGTTATGATTTCATTGTTGCAAGGTATAATAAAAACTGTAATTATTCAGTCTGGCCTCAATATAGGCATTCAGGATGGAGAAGTTCTTCTTCAGGAGTCCCAGCTATAAAACCTTCCTCCATTACAATCTGAAAACATGAATCTTCCTTTAAGTCATAAAACCTATTTTAAACATAAACTCATTCCTGTTCTAGGTTATACTATTAAATAAATATAATTATTAAGTTGTTAAATTTATCATTAGTTGCTAAATTTTACTTACATCATTCATATTTGACAAAGAACTTTAGCCCCTTAAAATTTTAGAATCAAATTAAATTTTGTAAGCTTACTTTTAAAATGAATTGTGACTGGCAATTGTTTATAGTGGAATTTTTTAAATTAATATTTGTACTCCTCAATCAGTGCTTGCTACCAAGAGACTGTTCAAAATGATCTGTTTTACCTAAGAAGAATTCTTGCTGTTCAAATTCTCGATTGGCTCCCCAAGCAGTCTGACGTTGAAGTTTTTGAACAAGTAACTAATATAGTCACTTTAAAGATATTCAATTTTATTTTGAAATAAAAATAGAAAATGAAAACTTTTAAATCTCATAAAACATGGGGAAATTTCAAACACTGGAACCAATGGAGAGTAAGTAGCAGAAAATTGAGTATTATCCAGCATATGAATATAAAAATGTGTTTTTAAGATATTAATCCCTGAGAAAACATATTAAATATTAACATAAAGCATATTAAAAATATGTAAATATTATTTGTTCTCATGTCTTGCTCATTATATTTTATTTTATACCATTCTAGAGGGAATTAGTAATTAAACACAAGGTTTTCCTTTCATAGAATACTTTTGTTTATATTATAAAATGTAATTTAAAACAGATTACATTAATCTCTAACATTATTCAAATGTCTCTAGATACCAAATTTGAAACTATGAAGATATGATTCCATAACTGGTCTTTATGAAACAGAATAAAAATCAATGATTTCAAAATTATTAATTAATTTTGAAATATTATTATTATTATTGAATAACAAGAACCTCAGTAGAGAATATATCCCTTCTTCTTTTGGAAAATAGGTCAAATAACAACACAATAAATTCATATCAGGGATTTAGATTTTGGTAGGTTTTTTTTAAACTTGTAGTTTATAATCTCCTGTTATTCTTGTATCCATAGTACTATACAATAAGAAATAGTGTTAGGAAAAATGATCCTAGACAGCGAAATTATAAAAGAAACATTAGGTCAGGTTCATTATCAATTCCTAAAACAAAATGTGCTACTACATGTTCAGATTTTTAATACCAAGCATTAAAAGAAAAAGATTTCTCATTAGCCAGGACACCATTTCCTGAGTGTTATAATTAGATAGAAAATATGAATGCTTTATTTTGCAACATGGAAAATGTGTTTTTTAAATAAATTTCATATTTTTCACATTATTTTTAAAAATAAATTTCTGTTAAGCATTAGTCTGAATTTTATCATAATTGGAACATATAGTTCCAAACAATTTAATTTTAAATTGCTTTTAAAGCTCTATTCTTCTCTACACTTACAGTCAAAATGAAAATTCACTGTATAGTATTTGGAAATGCATTTCACCTGTAAAGAAAGAATGTCTACATTTCAAATGGTTTCAAGTGAATACAGAGGAACCATCCCCTCCAGAAAGTCAGATTACAATTGTTTTACTTTTGTTTTTATGAATTTTTACTCAGTCTCAATCTGCAAAGTGTTTGAGGCCACAATTACTCATATTCCCATTTCCAAACATTCCTTTCAAAGAAGGCTTTCAATATCAGCTCTACCACTAACTCTGCTATATGACCTTAGAAAATCATAGCCTTTTTAATTTTTCAGCTTTAGAATGAGGCATTGGGATTGCCAGTGGTTTCCAAGCTTTTCTTAACAGTCACTTTTTTCTACTAAAATTGCACATGAATTCCTATTAGCAAAATAACTAAAAGCAATGAAGGAGTTCTTCCAAGCAGTTTAAATCTGGCTCTCCAGAGCACCGTTCAAATACCATAATAACACAACTGTGATCTATAAATCTCCCATCTCAGACGTTCCATGGTTCTACTTGATTAAGAGAGATCCACCTGTGGGGGCTTTACAATCACAGTACTTGATAGACTATAAAAATTTATATTCTCTTGAGTGCCATATACCATTCACTATGGATGTTAGCTCACTTAATCTTTGTATCAACCCCTAAATGGTACATACTCTTTTTAATCAGTATTTTACAAATGGTGACATTGAGTCTTAGATTAATACAATTATTATTAATTTTTTAAAAAGTGACATAGCAGCTGAAAGTAACCCAGTTATCTTGACAACAATGGGAGCAACTGACCTGTTTTACTTATTCTTTCTAGGAAATGAACTCTTCTGTTTTATTTTACCATACATATTCCATTTGAATACCCAGGTAAAGGGTGCTATGAAAAACTAATACCAAAATAAGGATAATTCCCAAAGCAAAATTGTAGGCAAAATTATGTTTCTCAAAGCATGGTATGTGAACCACTTGTTTATCATTTATTTAACAAGGGCAATTGTTTTGGCTTAAGTATCACTATAACCCCAGAGCCTAGAAGATAGTGGGCATCAGTAAATTTATACTGAATAAATAAATCTGTAGGGGTGGATTTTAAGAATATGTGCTTTGACAAGCACCCAAAATCTGAGAATCACTGCCCTAGTAGATCTTTCAAATACTTCTTAGTTCTGAAATTGCATCAAATTTTAGACGTTCAATTATTACTTGAATACCATTTTTCTAGAGAGCATGTTGGTTGTTTTTTTTTTTCTTTTCCATCCAGTCCATTTAGCTTCCTCCAATCTTGAAAGAAAAAAAAAATGGTAGAGAGATTTGTTTAGGAAAACACCCCCTTTTTTTTTAGAGTTCCTTTATGCTGTCTCAAAGTGTCCTAACATGCGTTCTCTCATTTTCATTTTTCTGTCCTTTTGTCTATGTTGTCAAAGATTAAAAGAAGAAATAGGGAGGGTGCAAGCTGTCATGAAATCCAGATAAAATTTCTTCCTTCCTGTCAGGGACACAGACATCTAACTTGTGAGTTAACACTATTTATTCTGTAGGCCTTTGAACAATGTGTTATCAGCATCAGTTCAGTTCAGTTCAGTGGCTCAGTCGTGTCCGACTCTTTGTGACCCCATGAATTGCAGCACACCAGGCCTCCCTGTCCATCACCAACTCCCAGAGTTCACCCAAACTCAGGTGCATTGAGTCGGTGATGCCATCCAGCCATCTCATCCTCTGTCATCCCTTTCTCCTCCTGCTCCCAGTCCCTCCCAGCATCAGGATATTTTCCAATGAGTCAGCTCTTTGCATGAGGTGGCCAAAGTGTTGGAGTTTCAGCCTCAGCATCAGTCCTTCCAATGAACACCATCAGCATGGACTAGTGTAATTCCAAGAGAACTGCACCAATCATTTTTGGGTTTGCATTTTTTTCCTCAAAATTATCACAGTCTGTCAATTAAAGTTGAATGATACGGTAAAATGTAGTAAGGAGATGAGTTTATGGTTTGTTGAGTTTTTTTTTTTTCTTTCTTTTTTCCAAAAGATTGAAGCATTTGAGCAAAGTCTCATTCAATCTAAATGTATTCTTTTTACTACATAGTTTTCTGATCAGGATTTTTTTTTAATGGAAGCATAATTTTTTATGATATCAAAACTGGGATTACCTCCAAATACTGCTTTAAAAGTTAATGTAAAGTCAACATGACACTTCCTTAAAATGAGTCAGATTAAATTGTTGATGTGAATGAAAAAATCAGTCTTTGTTACACTGATAAAGAGACTGTTCTGGTGAACTACCCCACCTCCTTTAATATGTTTGCTTCTCTCTTGAGGCTTTCTTTTGTTTTCCCACTCTTTTTCTTTTTTTTTTTTCCTTTGGCAAACAGTAGTTAAATGCCATTTGCTCATTGATGAATCAAGCATGACTACCATTATATTACTTTTTGTCCATTGAATGCATGGAGGAAAACTGAGATAGGAATGTAATTTTTAAGTCCCCGACTATAAAAACAAACAACAAAAACCCACTAGCACTTCTATTTCTTTGATATTCTGTCATCTGCTATAGGCGAGAACTGCATTTTAAATATGTAATTGAATACTAAACATCCTTTTTGAAAGAATGTCAAATTTTAGGGTCTATTGACTAACGTTGGTCAGACCTCTTACAGTTGCTCATGTTTAATATCTGATTTTTATCCAAAATGAGTATTCCTAGGAGGGAATGTCACCTCCCTGTTTGTTGACATTCACCACAGGTATAACAACTTATTCTCTAAATTCAACTTCTAAAGTTATTTTTCCTTTGATTTACAGTATTTCTAATTATCTCCTATCTCTAAGGTAGCACATTGCCCATTCTAAGTACATCTTTAACCTTATAACAAAAGATGTTTCAGAGAAAAGCAAACTTTATGTGTCCCTTAACTGGTAAAAATAATAATAATAATAAGGAAAGGGTAATTTTACTTCATTCATCATATTCTGGTATTTACAAAATCATGTTCAACACTGCTTCTTCTGCCAAGTGTTCATTGTGGTCTGAGAATAAATGATTCTAGACAATAGACCTCACTCTTTGGACATTGTTAATTAATGTTAGTGCTTTAATGAAGCTTAAGAAAGTTTTGAATCAAGAAAACACATCTTGAAGAAACTTTAGAAAAGTTTTGTTTTACATATCTTTCAGCAACTTCAAATAATATAACCAGGAATGCTTTGAAAAAGATGCTTTAACCCTAAGGAAAATTTATGCCGCTTTAAATGAATCTACTTTAAAGTTCATTAGTATATCTTAGTGAATTTTATCACCTAATATATTCAAAACAGTAAAATTGTTTCACCATTTAATTTTTTTAAGTATTATTTTTAAGATCTGCACCTATGGGTATCACATCATGCTGCAATCTGTTGAAGATGGTCCAGATTCTTTACTGAGTGTAATTAATACTCGTGAACAATCCTTGGTAATACTTTATCTAAACGCTTTAAGAAATTAAATCATGATGAATTGATGCTCACAGGATTTTTACATAATCTTGTTAGAAATTATATGAAAAACATTTCAGTTAAACCCAAGAAAAATGTGCTATTTAGTATAGATTTTGCAAGACTCCTACATTCTGTTACAAGCAGAGCATTACATAGTACTTTTTGCTTTGCTTTATTTTGCAAATCTGTTGTTTTCATAAACAAAGTTTCTTTAAAAATTCCTGGGTAAACTGTCTGTGATCAGAGAGAAAAGCGTAAAGCTGAATCACTTTACATTTCTCTAAATACAGTTCAATTTTTAATTCAAAGTGTGTGAATCAGCATTATGGATTATAAAACATTTATCATTTTTAAACATTCCATTGAATGCGTATATCATGCAAATGTTAATTCCATCTTATTTGTTCAGTTGTTTATTACTTCGCTGACCTTTTCTTTTGGAAAAACAAATTTTAGTAGTTTTCATACATCTCCACTTTAAAATATTTTAAATAATATAAAAAATGACTAGCACTGGGATCACTGTCCCAAGGTCCAATGTCAGGTTTTTTCTTGTCCTTATGAGATGATAGAATGATAATTTTTATAGCTGTGATTTTGCAGGTCAGTATTTCAGTTTTACTTTCTTAATATATGCATGAGAGAGACTGACCTCTGTTTCATTTCCCTCTTTGTGTCTGTCTCTCTCTCAGTCTAAGGGAGTTGGAACATTGCTGCTGAATAATTTTTCTTGAAAAAGCCAAGTGTTGGTATGATACATAACTCTCATCTATAAGCAGGGCTTAACTACAGGTCAAGCAGTCATTTGAAGAGCTGGATTTTTAAACTGTTTGAAGAGTACTGGATTTCAATATACAGAGGATTTTTTTTTCACTTTGGATAGGAGAAGATCTAAAATGGTCAAATTTTAATTTTTGTGCCGGCTAAGTGGCAATATAAGGCATTTTTTGTACTTTTAACAGTAAGAGAAACTAGGAAAAGAATCTCAGAGAAATTTAGCTGTATTTCTAAAAGTAATAAAATTCAGTCAGCTGTCTTTCTTAAGGAAAATGCTATTAGTGTATACTTTGAGTTGGTGGTAGCATTTATTTAAAGATCTCCACAATATCTGTAGCAAAAGTAAGCAATGTCTGTTTGACCTTGGATGGAGTACATATTTTCACAAAATACCTTGAGCATAAAATATTTATAAAAAGAATAGTGGGCTAAAAGACTCAAATATACTTTGAAAATCAATTAAAATGATGACTGGCTCTTTTTCCTACATGTGTAATTCAACAGGGGATACTTTATTCTCATAGCCGTAACTGCTTTGTCTGTGATGAAATCTCTATTGCGTCTGTGCTGTGCTCAAGAAAAAACCAGCAAAAGAATCATGGGTTTGTTCCTTCACAGAACTGCCCAAAGCTCTCTGATGAGCAATGGTGATATGAATGTGTAATACTGACTTCTTGAAGATAATCATGAGAACATTTTAATATTACTTGCCTTATACATTAGAAAAAAATGTGGGTATAATTTTTTGTAAATAATGATTTTTACAAATTTTTTTTCTTCATAGTTTTCCCAATCACCCATTTCACAAAATTCTGAATATGCAATTATTTATCATGGCACATTACTGCAACTAGGGTTCCCATTTCAGGACAAAGTTTAATTATATGTGAGAACAAAATCAAATATCTCAGTAAATTGTTATTTCAATGTAATTTTTTCTGGAAAATAAATGAAAAACAAAAATAAATTGAGTTGTAAATCTCTTTTATTACCAGCCTCTTAAAATTTTACCACATTTCTGGAAAAGTTATTGCATATTTAGGGTGGGCATGGTGGGCAGAAGTGGGGGCACAGTGCAAGGGCTTTAGAGTTGGACAAATCCTAGCTCTATAACTACAGTCTTGAGTATGTTACTCAATGATTCTTCATTTCCTTAAATAAGTTAATAACCCCTTATCCTGGGATCATTGGACAGATTAAATGAGATAATATTTACCAGTCACTTAACAATTTCTATTACAAAGATCGAAGGCAAATGGAGAATTGGGTGGCAGAGGATGAGACGGTCAGATAGCATCACCAACTCAATGGACATGAATTTGAGCAAACTCTAGGAGATAGTGAAGGACAGGGAAGCCTGGCCTGCTGCAGTCAACAAGGTCACAGAGAGCTGACTGAACAACCACAACAACAGTTACATAGTGAATAGCCACAATCCTCTCCTGGTCTTATTTTTCTGTGAATAGCGATGAGATGGGCCAGAAAATGTTATTGCTCTTTCTCCAATACTATCCTAACCGTTACCTGCTCTATCCTTATCCAGATGTATTGTGATTGACAGGCAATTCTAGCTGCACTGGGCACTCATCAAAGGACCTGCACCAGGCTAGGTGCTTAGAGGCACCATCTTATTTCTATCTGCAATGGTTGCCCACTTTGTAAGGGTCCCTTCAAGGTCTGGTGATTTCCCCTTGTGATGAGGGAGGGGTTCTGCAGTTATAAGGGGGATAGTTATTAAGGGGAAGGGTCCAGTGGTTGTGTCAGGTAAGTCCTCAACCCCAAACAGTCTCCGTTTCAAATCTTTTTAAACTTTAAGGGCTGGGGAGGGTGATGTTAAGGAAAGTGTAAATAAAGTATAAAAGTTTATAATGCATGAAAGATAAGCCTGTGAGTTCCAAGGGGTCTTGGCTATATTATTATCTCAGAATCTCAATTCTCTAAATCTGTAAAGGAATAACAACCCTTTCTTGAAAGAGTTGTTGGGACGACTGGGTAAAACTAAAGCTGTTTGCCAGTACCTGGCAAATGTAATTATTCCTATTATCAATCACACGGTGGAATTGCGGGGTCAGGGGTCGGGGGAGGGGATGGGGGTGCTTTACTTTCTGTGCCTCGCATTTCCTGTCCTAGGAACCGGCGGCATTTCCCATCCCTGTCCTCGACATCTGCAAAAGGAAGCTGATGAGAGCTCTCAGGGCTACCTCTTGAGTCCCCGATGTCCCCCTCGCTATAGAATGACCCGGCTCCTCTGCAGCTCTCGGCCACCCCCACAGCACAGCTGGGCCCAGGGCAGCCCGCTCAGGCAGTGACGAGGAGCTCCTTTACGTCCTTAGAGGACCACGCAACTACTATGCCTGCCTGGGGCGGGCCAAGGACTCTGTTTGAGAAGGTCACCTTGGAGACAAGTCGCGGAGTCCAGTGGGAGTGCGGGAGTGCGCGGGCAGAGAGGAAGCCTGGGAGGCGGGAGCCTTGCCAGGCGCCCTGCAGTGGAGGAGCCTGCGGTCTGGGAGGCCCCCCGGGGCTGAGCCGCGCCTGCAACTCCAGCTCCAGACCTGCCTTAGGTAAGTGCGCCCTCTCCGCAGAGCGCCTGGGCAGTAGCAGAGAGACCAAGGCAAAAAGCAAGTTCGAAGGTCCGGGGGACTAAGGAGGGAGAGCCCAGTGTTGAGAAATGGCCTGCCTGCCTTGTCCACGACCTCTCTCTCCCATGCCTTATTCCTCCTCCCTCCAAGAAATTAGAAAAAAGTGACCCCAATTTTCAGAATTGGAAGCGTGCCTGGCCTTTGGTTCCCTGCCCGCCTGTGTGTCTGGGCTTTAGAGTGATGCCCAATGCAGAGCTAGTTCTGAGCAGTCTACCTGAGGTCTACTTGGAGACACTAGCAGCCTCTGCCTCTCAGGACCTCTAGGTCTGGATTCTAGCCTGCCCCGCAGCTTTGGAAAAAGGTGAACAGACTCAGGTATGTGTGTGTCTCTTTAAGAATGAAACCTAAATGACCTTCTTATTAAATAGGCTCAGTATGTCTTGTCCACACATACACACGCTCAGACACTCTCATGTACACAGACACACTCCTACACACAAACGCACACACATGCAGTGCAAAGACATGTCACACACAAAGGTGCACACACAGACACAGCAACACACGCTCAGGTACACAGATAATCATACGCACAGGTGCACACACAAAGAGATGCTCACACTGGCTCACATCATGGGGACACACTCATGTTCATAAACACAAGCACATGCCCACAGAGACACACGCTCACACAGAGATGCTCACACCTGTGTACGCAGTCTCACGGGTGCACAATCACACACATCCCACACTGCCTCTCTTCCTAACGCACAGAACCTCCGCTGTTTTTGTGTACCCTTCAGTACCCTTTGCCTCTGTCTACCCTGATGTTCATTACACTGGGGTTCTAGATTGTGTTCTTGTCAGCTTTACCCACTTCAACTGCCACCTTTTTGAAGGTAGGGATTGTTTCTGTCCTAATTTAATGCCTAGCACAGTCTATGAGTCTGTGTATGTAGACAATAGGGCAGTGGAATTCTAGTTCAAGTTCTGGAAAGTCCATTCCTACTTCCAGCTTTTTCACAAGCGTTAGTGAAAAGAGGTCGGTTTTCCAATAAATTACTTTGTGAAAAGTTCTGTTTGCTCTTTACAGAGTAAATCACTGTTGCTTGGCTGTGGGGAAAACCCTTTGGAGAAGCAGTTCATCTTAATTTTTCAACAACAAATATTAATTAGCAAGTTTCATTGAGATTAAATTTGAAGGGAGGCAATAAAAAATGTTGTTTTCTGGTGTGATAGTATCTTTCTTGTACATATGGCTCTCTTTTCTCAGTAACTTTAACGTATTTTGCAGTTAAGTATTTTTGTTGGAAAAGACTTTGATGCTGGGAGGGATTGGGGGCAGGAGGAGAAGGGGACAGCAGAGGATGAGATGGCTGGATGGCATCACTGACTCGATGGACGCGAGTCTGAGTGAACTCCGGGAGATGGTGATGGACAGGGAGGCCTGGCATGCTGCGATTCATGGGGTCGCAAAGAGTTGGACATGACTGAGCGACTGAACTGAACTGAACTGAACTATCTTCTTATGTGAATTAAATATGCTATTGTATAAGTAAAAGTTATCAGTTATTATTTTTCCAGTTATACTGACCAGAACAACAATATATACTAAATATCACTCTTAAGGATATCCCACTTCCCTATTCAAAAATGGTTTTAAAAAAAAGCATCTGTGTACTTTATTTAGAATAAGTCTCGTGTTATACTAAAGTATTTTCAGATCTTTTGTTCAATATTTTGCAAAAGTTTTCCTCCATAGATTATGATGATGTCAGACATCACTAAAGACAGAACCGCTCATTTGCTGAAGAAGAGGGGCAGTGTGTCTTCTCTAAGTAGTCATGAGTTCCGGCGGAAGGAACCTCATGGACGTACCAAAGAGTGAGTAACTGAGTATCCATTAACAAACTCAATTATTGAATAAAAAGGCTCATGATATTTATCAGGAGGAAAAAAAAGTGAGAAAAAGGGAGAGAAACATGCAAGTACATGGTTTATGTCATCTTTAGGGGCCATATTTTTTAAAAGAATAGTAACTAGATGTATCATGGCAGTCATTTTGAAATGCATAGCAATATTGAATCACTGTATTATGCATCAAGAAAAAGAAGAAAGAGAAGAAGAGCAAGAAATTTAAGTGATAAGTTGACACAGCAGCATTTTTATAACTTCAGAGACTATCCCCAAAAGTCATCTACTGAAAAGAATGTCATATGCCGTTTAGACAGGCTACTTCTTCCATTGTCTCCTGAATTCTACTCTTCAATATTATATAAGTACATCATTTTTGCATTTTTATAATCTCTCTCTATATATATACAATGCATTTAGCATTATTTTAAACAAATTTTGTAATGTATTATCATAGTCTTTGCCCATATCCTTTTAAACAGTTGCATAATATTTTTATCAGCCTATAATTCTGGGTTAGCTAACCATTTTCCAATTATTGAACATTTGTTTGTTTCCACTTTTTAAATTTGTTACTATGTAAGAAGTTTCTGCTTGTTTTCTTCCCAAAAGTATAATTAGTGGGTCAAAGGATAGTAAATACATTTTTTGTCTTTTGCTTACAAATTGCATTTGCTCTCCTAAAAAAGATGAATTAATTTTTAATACTTTCATGGAATTTTTTTTTGGGAAGAAAACCAAACAAATTATCTAATGCAAAGGTCAAATAATTTATATAATAGACTTTTCTTCTTAAGAGTTTCCAAGGGATTGAAAGATGTAGCATATTCATTTCCATGATTGTGAAGCAAGAGCTGGTGTGTCTGGTGGAACAAAGCTAGAAGAACTGGAAGAGACTTCCATTCAAATTCTGAAACCAAATTGTTCTGCTCTCAGAATGTACTAATGCACTTACTCAAAATTCCACTTTTTAACTCTGGATTTTGTGAATTACAAGTATTATACAATTTCTCTCTCTTACAGATAGGAAATATAAAGGAATAGCAACCTCAGTGTACATTAGAAGTAAAGATGGGTGAATAGTTAACCTCTATAGGATCTTCTGATCCTAAGTTAATTTGGTTGCTATTTCTAACATTTGTGTAAGAGTTTTAAAAATTATTTTAAAATACTTGTTAGATTAAATTCAGTTTTTTAGAAGAAAATATTATAATAATAATCTGACATATATCCTGGTGCTGTGATTTAAAATACACTATCTTATCCAAAAACTAAACTATCATCCCTACTTGCATAATTTTCATTCACTTCTTCTTCAGAGCAAATTAGAAAGTCATGGAGAATCAGAACATGGCCCAATTTGGAGAATTAAAGATCATGGTAAAGAATCTGACAGCAATGCAGGAGATGCAGGTTCAAGCCCAGGGTGGGGAAGATCCCCTGGAGAAGGGAATGGCTACCTCCTCCAGTATTCCTGTCTGGAGAATCCCATGGACAGAGGAGCCTGGCAGGCTACAGTCCATGGGGTCACAAAGAGTTGGACACGACTAAGCAGCTAATACTTTCACTTTTCACTTTTATTATTTTATTGATAAAGTATAAATATAAATTAAAAGGTTACAAGAACATGAGAAGAATTTTAGCAACACAGTAGGAAAAAATTTTTACTAACAAAATCATTTCAGTGATTGTTATTTGGATATATTTCAAAGTTAGAAATTGGGACTCTCAAACAAATTATTCAGATTGGATCCTCTAATGGAGCTTTTTATTTCTTAAATAGCAAATGAACAGCTTCCAAGCACTCCTGCAATGCAGAGGCCATTCAGGAGGCTGCCTCCCAACCTTAACTCCCGCTTATTTTCCATGGTCTTCATCCTTGTAGGGGACCAGATGTAGGGGTGATTCTCCTTCATGAAATAGGTCTTCAACTAACAGAAAAATTCTGAATGCTCAGTGACTATCAAATGCAATATTGTTTTGAAGTTGTTTTTGGAAAAGCAGATGTCTTTCCTTTGAAAGTTATAGCAAAACAGTTTTTTGAATAGATTAATTTCAATAGTATAAAGCATGCAGCTGTATGCTGAGAAGTATATAGAAGAAGTATGCTGCTGCTGCTAAGTACTAAGTATGCATATAAGTACCACTAAGTACTAAGTATGCATGATGCTCTTTCTATGAAAGAGATGCTATTATCATCTTCCTCTTACAAATGAAGAAATAAATGGTTAGAGAGTGTGAGGTTCCAAAGCTATAGAATTAACAAGTGGTAAAATGGGCTTTTGTTTATAGTCAAAAATTCTCATTCTCTCAAAATTGGCTATCTATGTGTAACTTGCATTAATGAAACTCTTCTACTCATTCACCAGAACCTTCTATTTCCCATCCATGGGTAAGAGTAGGTATTTACAATGACATCTTTCTTTTTGGAAGCAAGCTTTGGCAGCCTTCAAAGAGTACTTGAACAGATGTACTGCTCTTGTGTCCATAAAATGGAAGTAGAGGCCTGAGGTTAAGTTACTTTCCCAGGATCATGTGACTTGATATCCCAGCTTATCTCTGAGGCCAATAGTTCAACTGTAGGTCAGGCCTAAGGCTGAAGGCTGAAGAGTATGTTTCTAGCCTCAAATCAAAATTACATTATGTCATGAACCAGAGTTTTTATAGATCCCACATCCTTGTGCTTGAACCCACTGGTGGCATCTAACACACTAGTTGTCACTCTATATTCGTGCATTTATTCATTTATTCAAGGTTTATAAAGCTTCAACTCAGTGCCAAATGTTAGGTATATAAAGGTGACTAATTGTAGGGTTATTCTTCTCTGGAGAAGCTCATTTTTCACTTAAACTGAAAGTCACCTCGTAGTCATTTTTCTGCAAAAAATGGAAAAGATTTCATTCATTTCTTTATTTCAAATAAATGTTTTTTGAGCAATGAGTAGTTAGTGAATCACACATAAATAATCTGGTGGGAAAGGCAATGAACAAACCATTTTAGATGTGATGAATTTATTCTGTGATTCCAACCTATACTACTTGAGTTGCTATGTGCAGTTAAAAATTATGTGGCCTGGCCTGTTTCTTCATTCTGATAAGTTCAGTTGCCATCTTAATCAAACTAAAGCTCCCAACAAGATATGGATGAGACCCAGCTTCTCGCCAAAGAGAGAGAAGCTTGAGAAACTATGTTGGCCATGTTCTGAAATTAAACTACAATAATAGCTAATACTGGGCTTCCCTGGTGGCTCCAGTTTGATGGCTCAGACAGTAAAGAATCTACCTGCCAATGCAGGAGACCTGGCTTGAAACCCTGAGTCCAGAAGATTCCCTGGAGAAGCAAATGGCAACCCACTCCAGTATTCTTGCCTGGGAATTCCATGGACAAAGGAGCCCGGTGGGCTACAGTCCATGGGGTCACAAAAGGGTTGAGATGACTTAGCCACTAAACAACATCAACAACAATAGCTAATATTATGTTGTGCTCAATAGATACATCACATACAATATCCATATAAATCTCAGAAAAATCCTATTGGTTAAGTAAAGAAGATGTTTTTATTATCCCCATTTAGGTCATGTATTATCTTATTTATCTCAAGAGCAGAGTTGAGTTGAAAATACATGGCATTGCATAGCACGTTGTCATCGCCAACGTGAGTGGGATGCCTTGTTTCTTGTTTGCCTGATTTTCCCTTTTCTTCATCATCTTCAGTCCCACTCTCATCTCCCAAGAAGCACCCATTCTGATGTGCAAAATACTCAGTATGCTACAAGCCTAGTGCTGAGTGTTAAGTCACCTCAGTTGGGTCCGACTTTGTGTGACCCTGTGGACTGTAACCCACCAGGCTCCCCTGTTCATGGGATTCTCCAGGCGAGAATACTGCAGTGTATTGCCATGTCCTCCTCCAGGGGCTCCTCCTGACCCAGGGATCAAACCCTCATCTCTCATGTCTCCTGCATTAGCAAGCAGATTCTTTACCACTAGCTCCACCTGGGAAGCCCCATACCACAAGACTACACGTTTAAATATTATACTGTATATTTTAAGTTTTTCTGTGTATTATGACATTTGACATCTTAGAAAACTTTTCTGGCTAGGGAGAGATGAGACAGTTCAGTTGCTCAGTTGTGTCTGACTCTTTGCGACCCCATGAATCGCAGCACACCAGGCCTCCCTGTCCATCACCAACTCCCGGAGTTCACTCAGACTCACGTCCATCAAGTCAGTGATGCCATCCAGCCATCTCATCCTCTGTCGTCCCCTTCTCCTCCTGCCCCCAATCCCTCCCAGCATCAGTCTTTTCCAATGAGTCAGCTCTTCGCATGAGATGGCCAAAGTATTGGAGTTTCAGCTTTAGCATCAGTCCTTGCAATGAACACCCAGGACTGATTTCCTTTAGGATGGACTGGTTGGATCTCCTTGCAGTCCAAGGGACTCTCAAGAGTCTTCTCCAACACCACAGTTCAAAAGCATCAATTCTTCGGCGCTCAGCTTTCCTCACAGTCCAACGCTCACATCCATACATGACCACTGGAAAAACCATAGCCTTGACCAGACAGACCTTAGTCGGCAAAGTAATGTCTCTGCTTTTGAATAATGTTGTCTAAGTTGGTCATAACTTTCCTTCCAAGGAGTAAGCGTCTTTTAATTTCATGGCTGCAATCACCATCTGCAGTGATTATGGAGCCCAGAAAAATGAAGTCTGACACTGTTTCCACTGTTTCCCCATCTATTTCCCATGAAGTGACGGGACCGGATGCCATGATCTTCGTTTTCTGAATGTTGACCTTTAAGCTAACTTTTTCACTCTCCTCTTTCACTTTCATCAAGAGGCTTTTTAGTTCCTCTTCACTTTCTGCCATAAGGGTGGTGTCATCTACATATCTGAGGTTATTGATATTTCTCCTGGCAATCTTGATTCCAGATTGTGCTTCTTCCAGCCCAGCATTTCTCATGATGTACTCTGCATATAAATTAAATAAGCAGGGTGACAGTATACAGCCTTGACGTACTCCTTTTCCTATTTGGAATCAGTCTGTTGTTCCGTGTCCAGTTCTAACTGTTGCTTCCTGACCTGCATATAGGTTTCTCAAGAGGCAGGTCAGGTGGTCTGGTATTCCCATCTCTTTCAGAATTTTCCATAGTTTATTGTGATCCACACAGTCAAAGGCTTTGGCATAGTCAATAAGGCAGAAATAGATGTTTTTCTGGAACTCTCTTGCTTTTTCGATGATCCAGTAGATGTTGGCAATTTGATCTCTGGCTCCTTTGCCTTTTCTACAACCAGCTTGAACATCAGGAATTTCATGGTTCAAGAGATGAGACATCCATACCCCAACTCCCCTACCCCTTACCAGTCTAGTCGATAATTTAAAATAGTCAAGTTATCAACAAAGAGTGTGCCTATGATATGCAGATTAACCAGTCTAGAGCCTGACCTCTTCTCTCTGGTCCCTAGCACATCCCAGGAGTCAGTTTTCCTAATCAGTAGGGGCTTTCCCAATGGCTATGCGGGTAAAGAATCTGTCTGCAATTCAGAAGACACAGATTTGATCCCTGGGTCAGGAAGATCTCCTGAAGAAGGGAATGGCAACCCACTCCAGTATTCCTGTCTGGAAAATCCCATGGACAGAGGAGCCTCACGGGCTATGATCCATGGGATCACAAAGAGTTGACACAACTGAGCACGCACATCCATGCAATAATCCCAACGCCAAGTACCAGGCAAGGAGGGGCTTCTCCTATAGCTTAGAGCTCGCTGAAATCATTCAGACTACCCAGTCCGGCACCGTTTCCCCTGCACAACTTTGTCTTTCCCTGGGGAACCCCAATCCTGTCTTCTGCTCACTGATCCTGTAGTGTTTTTCCACAGGGTCTTGCATGGCAGGTCATGTCTCTCCTGTCTAGGACCTGTGAATATAATAAACTATATTTTCATGAACCCCTTCTCTGACTCTCTTTGTGACTTCACCAGTGCTGTGTGCAAATTCGCTTCAGTTGTGTCCCACTCTTTATGACCCTATGTACTGAACCCCACTAGGCTCCCATGTCCATGGGATTTTCCAGGCAAGAACACTGGAGTGGGTTGCCATTTGCTTCTCCAGGGGATCTTCCCGACCCATTAATCAAGCCTGCATCTTTTTGTCTCCTGCATTGGCAGGCGGGTTCTTTACCACTAGCACCACCTGGGACTGAGTCTCATAAAACATAACAGAACAAGTACTTAACAAAGACATGGATGGTTGTGCTATAAATCTCATTTTGTTTTCTCAATCTCGTACCTCATTCAACATTTTTATTTTTCATATTTACCCATGTCACTATGGATATCTAGCTCTTTGCTTCTTAATGCTGCATAGTAGTTCTTTATATTTCTATCACATATGTTCTTACACATTTCCCTAGGGATGAACACTCAGATTGGCTTTCACTCCCTGCCAAGATACACAGTCCCATATCGAACATCTTTTGCAAAACCCTGCATTGATATCTTTGTGAAAACTGTCCTGGGAATGTGATTCCAGGTAAAGGCATTCCCATTAAGGAAGATACAAATTACTGCAGAAATAATTCATTGGTGAAGCTGCTTAACACCAAAACATATCAGTAGTTCTCAAATTAATTTACAAATGCAATATATCTCAATCAAAACCATTTATACTTTTTGAGAAGCTCAATAAAGTATTTCTAAATTTTATAAATAAGGAAAGAATTCTGAGTAACTAAGTTAACTTTGAAGAATGAACGTAGAAGAGGAATTTGCTGTATCAGATATTAAGATATACCACAAAGCTGTAGTAAGTAAAAATAATAAATGTAGGAATAAACAAACAGGTGTAAGAATAGACAAATAGATCAATGGATGGAACACATAGAAACTTTAGAAGTAGACCTATGAATATATAAAACATAGTATGTGAACAAGGAGAAATGCTGGGTTTTTAATAGATTGTTTTGGGAGAAAGCTAGCTTACTCTATGAAGGGGAAAAAAATGAAGCTCAATTATTACACCAATTGAATTGTAGACTCTAGGTGGAAGTCTGAAATGTGGAAAGCTATAAAGCTAATAGAAAAAAAGTATAATATATCTTGTGTTCTTTGGGAAGGAAAGATTTCTTAAATAAGTTCCCAAAGTGAAAAAGTAAAACCATAAAGCAAAAAAAAATTAAAGATAAATACAATTATATTAAAATTTAGCATTTCTCTTCAAAAAATAATACAATAGACACAGTTTATAGGCCAGTAAAAGATGTATATTTATAAATTTATGCATATTAACAATTAAAAAAAACAGGAAAACAATTTTTTAAATCATCAAAAGAGATAAATAGCAATTTACAGAAGCAAAGCCAAAATGGCAAAGCAGAATGTGAAGAGTTGCTTAAATTCACTTGGAATGAGAAAAATGCAAATTGAAACAAGATACCATATTGCACCCATCTGAATGGCAAAATATAAGAAGGTAGACTAATATCAAATGTTGGCATGGCTAGTGGGAATAAAAGCTTATATAGGCTTTCAGAGAAGAAATCTAACATTATTTAGAAAAAAATAGGGATATAAATTCCCTATTTTCCTTATATATTGAGGAAATTAAGATTTTTGTGTGGTAGAGTGACTGGCCAGAGTATCACAATTCCCAGATAACAGAGCAAATAATCTGTGATTCTCTGACCCTAGAACTTGGAGATCTCGTGAAAGTATTTGTATTTGTTGTGGGCTAAATTGTATACCCAACTACTCCTGCCAAACTCATATGTTGAAGTCCCAGTCCTCAAACCTCGGAATGTGATCTTAGTTGGAAACAGGGTCTTTAAAGAGGTAATTAAGTTTAAATGTGTTCATTAGGGTGGGTTCTAATCCATTGTGTCTGGTGTCCTTATAAGAGAAGGCAACTTGGACACAAACAGAGTTGGAAGGAAATAAGTTACAGGGAGGAGATAGCCATCCACCATCTAAGGAGAGAGGCCTAGAGCAGATCCTTCTCTCACGACTCTCAGAAGGAACCAATCAAGCCAACACCTTATTCTCAAACTTCTAGCCCCCAGAATTGTGAGACAGCAGACTTCTATTGTGTAAGCCACACAGTATTGGAGGCTGGAAATCTGAAATCAACATGCCAGCTGGGTTAGGTTCTGGTGAGGGCCAGCTTCCTGACTTGCAGATGGCCATCTTTTCACTGTGTCTTTGCATGGAGGAGAGAACCCTGCTATATCTTCCTCTTATATGAGGTCCCAGGTTCTATCAGTGTAGGGCTTCACCTTTAAAGCTTCATTTAACCTTCATCACCTCCTTAAAGGCCCTATCTCCAATACACTCACATGGGGGTGTTAAGGCTTCAACCTATGAATTTCAAAGAGACAGTTTCATTCACAGCAGGCACTGCCGTCTCTAGCCTGCTGCTGCTGCTGCTGCTGCTGCTGCTAAGTCGCTTTAGTCATGTCCGACTCTGTGAGACCCCATAGATGGCAGCCCACCAGGCTCTCCCGTCCCTGGGCTTCTCCAGGCAAGAACACTGGAGTGGGTTGCCATTTCCTTCTCCAATGCATGAAAGTGAAAAGTGAAAGTGAAAGTGAAGTCGTGTCCGTCTCTTTGAGACCCCATGGACCACAGCCTACCTGGCTCCTCCATCCATGGAATTTTCCAGGCAAGAGTACTGGAGTGGGGTGCCATTGCCTTCTCCGCATCTCTAGCTTGATTACCATAAAAGCTTTCTAACTGGAATCCCCGTGTTTACACATGCCAGCCTGTTCTCAACAGAGAGTTTGGAGTTATTGTAAAATATAAAGTAGATTTTGCTATTACTCTGCTCAAAACTCTATAAAGGCTCCCACTTTATCAGAGTAAAAGCCAAGGTTTTAAGATGGCCCACAAAACTCTACATGGTTCAGCTACCTGACTTGCTGGTAATCCCATCCTTCCACCCTCCTGCTTGCTCCGTCCTCACAAGCTATTCTGGTCTGTATGCACTTCTTCAGGAATACCAGGCAGCCTTCTGCCTCAAAGTCTGTGCATGTGCTTTTCCCTCCCCCTGACATACCCTTCCCTCCAACATCCACATGGCTCATTTCCTCACCTCCTCCAACTCTTGGCTCAGGGAGATCTATCTTGATCATTCTGTTTAAAATAAAATACAACCACCTCTCTCCTATCCGCTTCCAACCTCCCTTAACAAAGATCTCCTTTTCCGTGTAGCATTTATCATCTTCTAACACAGTGTATGGGTTTCCCTGCTGGCTCAGTGGTAAAGAATCTGCCTGCCATTGCAGGAGACATGGGTTTGATCCCTGGGTTAGGAAGATCCCCTGGAAAAGGAAATGGCAACTCCCTCCACTATTCTTGCCTGGGAAACCCCATAGACAGAGGAGCCTGGAAGGCTATCGTCCATGGGGTTGCAAAAGAGTTGGATATGATTTAGCAACTAAACAACTTGTTTAGTATTTTATTATATTCTTTCCGTCTCTTCTCACTAGGTCGCATAAGGGTAGAGATCTTAGTTTGATTGTTATTTGTTTTGTTTATGGTTTTTTTTTTCTTCTGCATCCCAAGGACCTAGAATGGTACCTGGCACATAGCCATCACTTAATAAATATTTTTTGATGGTAGAATGAATAATTATTGTATTATCCCCTCATAGCTCAGTTGGTAAAGAATCTGCCTGCAATGCAGGAGACCCGGGTTAAATCCTGGGTTGGGAAGATCCCCTGGAGAAGGAAATGGCAATCCACTCCAATATTCTTACCTAGAGAATCCCATGGACAGAGGAGCCTAGGAGGCTACAGTCCATGGGGTCGCGAGAGTCGGACACGACTTAGTGACTAAACCACCACCACCACCAGTTCCTGAACACAAATGGGTTAGGTTCACAGGTCCGTGTATGTATTAAGTCCACAGCGACAGAGAGCCTTCATCTTGCAGACATAAGATACATTTAGAGCAAAAAAAAAAAAAAAAAATTTGTTCAAATTTTAAAAACAAGGTGTATGTTACTTTCTTGCTGAAACCTTCCCTTGTTCACCTACTTAAAAAAGAAAAAGAAGAACATTATCACTTGTTATTGAACATTTGTTGGATTAGATGACACGCCTTGATGATCTCCATGGCACCCATGCTCTCAGCCACACCTCTCTGATGATTGCCAAGGGTAATGCGACTTTGAACTGTGAACTGTGCATTCATCCAGGAGCTGCATCACAAGTTTTATCAGCTGCTCTTGACCTTAACCTCACCTTCTCTTGGATGAAGGGATTCATCAGTGGGCTTCAGACACTAACTCTGACTTTCTTTTCACCCACTCAAAATTGTTCTGCTTTGTCAGTCACCTTTCCTGGATCAATCATTCCAGAGCTAGAATTTTCACAGGTTGCATGGTTCCTTCTTTGTCTTTCAAAATCACCCCTCCTCCTAAAATATGTATCCCTCATAAACACATACCATGGCATTTTATCTCCTCTTTCATTCTTGGAAATATTTCTTGACTTTTGCCTCCATTATAACATTTCTCTTGTGAGATAGGACCAATAATGTGAATAAAATATCTCAAAACTATATAAAAGTCTGGCAACCTCTGCTTTTGTTCAGTCTGACGTTAAGTCATGTCCAACTCTGCGACCCCATGGACTATAGCATGCCAGGCTTCCCTGTCCTTCACTATCTCTCTGAGTTTGCTCAAACTCATTTCCATTGAGTCAGTGATGCCATCCAACCATCTCGTCCTCCATCGTCCCTTCTCCTCCTGCCTTCAATCTTTCTCAGCATCAGGGTCTTCTCTAATGAGAAGTGGCCAAAGTATCAGGTGGCCAAAGTACTGGCAACCTTGCTACAAACTAAATAGCTACACAACTAAATCACCTTAACAGACAACTTGTACCTTCCACTGATGGGGAAGAGTTGTTATGCTTTTGATCTTAAGCATAACATTCATAAAAATATCAATAGACGTTTGAGGTAGAAAGTTCCCAAGTGAGTTTCAATGCATATTTTATTTTCTACATCTTGTTTCTCTAGCACAGGGACTCTCATTTTTTTTTAATTTTACCGGTACTTCTCACTTTGCCTGCCATGTTATGGGCAATAAATATCTGTTGAAAAAATGAAGAAAAAAAAAATGTACACATTTATACCCTGAAGCCTTTTTGTTCTCTGTGCACTCTGAAATATCTCCACTGGGAGGCAGCACATGACTTTAATAACAGATTTTTTTAAAAGAGGCTCATGCTATGATACCATTCAAAATGTGGTACTTTGAAGCATTTCACAGTTACAAACTGAAGATAGAGATGATAGTCTGACCTTCTTAAACTACTTAACTGATAACTACAAGGCTGAGCTATCTATTCAAATATTATATCTTACTATAGCTTCAAAACATTTAATGTCAGTAGAAACAGCTGGAAATGAATTCTTAATAATAATTAGATGGTATTATAGCTGGTGAGATTTAATTGACAGTATTTTTCTATCTCCAACCATCATAAAAATAAGACATGCCTTGTATTCTGTTTAATTCAAGGAATGGTCAGCATGCAAATGTGTAAGATGTCTTCAGGAAAGCTGAATTTCATGAAAAATATAAACATTCTAACTCCTTAGCTATTTTGTGTGGGGCTCTTTTCTGCATAATCAGAACACAGGCTCTTGGGTTGGCGTGGGACGTTTCCAACGTCAATCAGTTACAACACAGGAGGGTTATATACAATATGGACTTCCCTGGTGGCTCAGCGGTAAAAAATCTGCCTACAGTGCAGGAGAATTAAGTAACGCGGGTTCAACCCCTGGGTAGGGCAGATCCTCTGGAGGAGGAAATAGCAACTGGCTCCAGTATTCTTGCCAGGAAAATCCCATGGACGGGGGAGCCTACAATCCATAGCATCATAAAGAGTCAGACATGACTCAGCTACTGAGCACACACACACATATACGATATAGGAGGATTACTTTTGTTATTGTGGACAAATTTCATGCAGCTGTTTCCACATCCAGGCTAATTCCAAGTCTCTTCTGAGCAATAGTATATGTGATTCAAAGTATTAACTGACATTTACATTGATTACGAATTGTTACTTTTTTCTCTAGAAGAATATTAGTTGATTTCTTCAGTGTTTTCACCAGCAGCTTACTTCAGACTTTCAGTTTTCCTGATTTTACTAAAACCTACCTTCTTTCCTAAAACTTTACAACTCTCATGGATACATTTTGCCAGTTGAAATCCTTTTCCTCCATAAATGCCACACACTCATGAAATACATAGACAGCAAAAACATTTTTCAAATTAAAAAAAATCAACTACAGCATTCCATTTGTGGTGAGATCATGTATCTAAAAAGATTATTATTATAAACTAGGGAAGGCCTGGTCATAGACAACTGAAATTCATCCACTTGTAACACTGTGAAATATACACGTAAATTTGTTGTGCTTTGTATACAGTACTGGTAATTAAAATGACAAATTTGCTCTTTGAAGCATCTCACATTTTTATCTTAAAATTTTTCAAAGGGCTTGAATAAAGCTGTTTACCAACAGGAAATATGTACAAGTTCTTCTGAGTCAATGTTCTGAACTGACATTGATAACTGCAAATATTTTTAATATTTTATGTCTTCTTTTTCTTTTTCAAGCATTAGTATCGTATTTTTTCTGTTCAGCATATTATTCTCTTTTCTCTCTCCTGTTTTCCAAACAATCTCCTTCTAATGTGAGAACTCTCAGGTATCAGTTTCAAAAGATATCATGAATAGGGTTTTTTTTAAGTAAAATTTTCCTATAACTGTCCTTGAAGTTATTGTCTTGGCCGATCTATGGTCAGCTTTCCAGTGTACAGAAATCAATAGACTAATATCTTCCTTCTGCATGATAAGGGAAGCCAGGTTTTCAGCAAAATATATGAAATCTCATTCCTGAAAGCCCCATCTCTTTCACAAAATTAACTCCAAGTTTTGTGCTCTTGTTAATTATGACATCCTGCTTCCAAACTATGTATCAATTATATCTAATGCTTCTTATAATATTTTTATTAAAAGAAATTGGCTTGAACAAAATAGAAATATATTTTCTCTTGCATTAAAAAAAGTCTGGAAAACATAGTTCAGGAACCTAGTTTTCTAGCTTTTGATCCATCATCCATAAGGTCATCCCAACAGCCAAGATAGCTCCTGAGCTCTTGCCATCATATCTATACACCAGTTATAAACAGGCCCCTGCTGTTTGAATTAGCTGCATTAATTCTTTCAGAATTTTTACCCATAACTTCTGTGAGTTTTTAATATGGTGTTTTGTAGAGAAAAAATAGGGTCTTTATATGTTTGTGCAAGGTAAATTTTAATTGCAGCAATTAATTATTTCAGGAAGTCATTGCCCCTATTTCCATTCTATCAGATACGATCATATGTGAAACTTTGTCACTGAGAGGTAAATAGGAAATGTGAAATTCACGTCTGCCTTTCCTATATGTATGACGTTAAGCCCTTTGTCTAGTTCTCTTTATCACTGAAATGGGCAGAAAAATGACTTTCTTACTTACGTAAAGGGAATATTTTAAAGTTAAAATGAGATGATTGATGGAAAATGTTTTGGAAAATAAAAAGCAGCATATACAATATTGGGGCAGCCTGGCTTATCTTAGAATCAAGGGGTTTATGCCACATTGGGTTTTCTAAGCAGAAGCTATCATCTTTGGTGCTGCCCGCAACACCTGCAGCCAGTGTGGCTAAACAGGTTGGTTGCTACTTCAAAGGGCAGCAGAAAATTGAGGAAAGCAGGTGTTACAAGAAAGAAGACTAACTCTAATCCAGAAATCCCTCATGGAAAAGCAACCATAATAATGTCTTGCATCACTTTCTTGGGCTAGATGGGTAAACCTTAATTTATCGTGTAAATTGTATTGTATTAAAGGATTTTTAAAATACAATGTCCATGATTTTCTTAAAATAGCAATTTGCAAGAAGCTCACTAATTCCCAACAGCTCAGAATTAAGTATTTAAAACCCTTGCAGAGAGGGAAAAAAATCCCCAGTGATTAAGAGCAAATACCTTATTCTCATTTAATTTAAAGCAAATGTGTAGACTCTTAGAACAGTAGTCACTCTGAAAGCACACGCACGCACACACACACACACGCACACACACACACACACACACTATTATATCATCTCCTTTGAAATGACATCTGTTTAACCTCCGTTTTCACAGGTGGAGAGAATTGGGGTGGAGACCTGAGACTACATTAGTGACAGCTGAGTTTCCTCTGATTAAGCAGTGCTGTAGGGACTTTAGGAGTTCCTCTTCACTTGGGTCTCCTGTTCAGCACCTGTATAAGCTTATATTGCCTTGGTAACCAAGCCAAAACCCTTTCTTAATGTTGAAAAGGGTGATTGATGCTTATTGGTTATGATAATTTGGGTGAATTGCGGTTTCTGTCATCATATAGAGGGGTTTCTCAGTTTTCTTTCTTCTGCTAAAGGGATTTTGTGAGGTACATTTAATAATAAACTCTTTATAATCCCCCATGTATGTAGAGAACTTGTTTCCCAACATTTTAAGCTTCCTTGTATAATCCCAGTCCCTTTGTGAGTTTTGTCCGCTTTGAGAAAAGCCTTTGCATCTGTCATAGAGGTAATTGCCAATAGTTGTTTGTTTTTGAGGCAGTCTCCTTTTTAAAATTTTATTTCTTTTTAATTGAAGGATAATTTGCTTTACAATGTTGGTTTGATTTCTGCCATATATCAACATAAATTAGCCATAGGTGTACATATGTCCCCTCCTTTAACCTCCCTCCCACCTCCCACCCTTTCCCACCCCTCTAGGTTGTTCAGTTCAGTTCAGTTCAGTCTCTCAGTCGTGTCCGACTCTTTGCGACCCCATGAATTGCAGCATGCCAGGCCTCCCTGTCCATCACCAACTCCCGGAGTTCACTCAGAGTCACGTCCATCGAGTCAGTGATGCCATCCAGCCATCTCATCCTCTGTCATCCCCTTCTCCTCCTGCCCCCAATCCCTCCCAGCATCAGAGTCTTTTCCAATGAATCAACTCTTCGCATGAGGTGGCCAAAGTACTGGAGTTTCAGCTTTAGCATCGTTCCTTCCAAAGAACACCCAGGGCTGATCTCCTTCAGAATGGACTGGTTGGACCTCCTTTCAGGTTGTTACAGAGCCTAGTTTGAGTTCCCTGAGTTATACAGCAAATTTCCATTGTCTATCTATTTTATATACAGTAGTATATATGAAGAAGACTGAGAGCAGAAGAAGAGGGTGTCAGAGGATGAGATGGCTGGATGGCATCACCAACGCAATGAACATGAACTTGGGCAAACTTCAGGAGATGGTGAGGGTCAGGGAGGCCTGGCATGCTGCAGTCCATGGGGTCGCAAAAAGTCAGACACAACTGGGTGACTGAATGACGATAAAGTGTATATGGAGAGAGTATCATGGAGCATGCACACTGCCAGTAGCTTTCAAAACACGTACAGGCATCCCTCGGTATCTTCTGAACACTGGTTCCAGAAGCCCCTGTGGATTATCAAAATCTGTGGATGCTCACGTTTCTTATTTTTGTTGTTGTTGTTTAGTCACTAAGTCATATCCAACCCTTTAGCGACCCCATGGACTGTAACCCACCCGGCCACTCTGTCCATGGGGTTTTCCAAGCAAGTATACTGGAGGGGGTTGCCATTTCCTGCTCCAGAAAATCTTCCCGACCCAGGGATCAAACCTGCCTCTTCTGCATTAGTAGGCAGGTTCTTTGCCACTGAGTCACCAGGGAAGCCCAAGTCCCTTATATAAACTGGCGAAATACAGCTGGCCCTCCATATCCATGGGTTCCATATCCATGGATTTAACCAAACAAAATCCATGACTCTAGAATCCACAGATGTGGAGGGCCCACTGTACAAACTGTTACCCTGCGAATGGAACAACCCATCAATACTTTCATGATAATCAAAGGCCCCAGGCACTGAGCTGGATTTCTACCACTATACTGAGACTTGCTGCAAGTAACTTCTCTACTCCAGTAATATTTCCATCTCTAAAATGTTTTAGACTTTAAATATTTTACCAGAATATATCTACATGAGACTTGCTTAAAATTTCTTTTTAGAGTAAAAACTTCTATAACTTTTTGCTAAAAGCAACATTGTGTTTTGTTACCATTGTTATCATAACTGTTAAAATTTGCTTTCTCCTCGCTTTTAGCTCTATGAGTACAGTGTCCTATATGGATGAACCTTGCCAGCCTGAAGATGCCTCTCGCCTCACAGTTCACATGGAAAACACTTATCAAATGGGTGTGTTATTTTATTATTCCTTCCTATTTAAAACTTCTAATTTCATGAGTGATATTTACTCAAAATAATATCTGACAACCTGGCATCATCTTCAATACTACCATGATATAAGGGATCTTAATTAACTGGGTGATCTGATATTGCTTTAATTTCTTCCTCTGCAAAATGGGGCCCGTATCCATTGTTTACTTTTTTTTAATCAGTATTTTCTAAATACCAAGTAATTCATTGGCTGCAACTAAAGTGTAGTGTGTGTTACCGAATTAAGAAGTTCATTGGGTATTTCAGTGTTATCTTGTGGAGTTTTTTGTATCTACTTGAGTTAAATGAAACAGGCATTAAGATTTTATTGAACAAAAACCAACCAAGATTGCTAATGGATGGAGAAAAAAGCCTTCAAGGCAAAAGCAAATGATTCCTGGTCCCCTGTTGACAGAGATGTTTATCTTTTCCCACAGAGGTTTTGGGTCTTTGAAAACAAAAATCTTTGCACCTGCCCCTGTACTCCAGGTGGAATCCACAATGACTATCATTCCCCCTCACATTTTCTCACAGAACTACTTGTTTGCTCCAAAGTGTACCTGCCCAGTATTATCTGGATCTACATATAATTATTGCTGTGTAGAAATTCCACAGAGACTTACCAGTAACCCAAGGAAGACGGAATGGGCCAGAGTGACTTAATCTGTGGCCAGTTAACCTTAAGAAAATTATAGACCATCAACACATCCCATTAGACCTTCTAGGCAGTTTCCTATGGTAATCCCCAAGATGACATGGATTGTAAAGCTCCATAATTAGCCTGTCCATTGGTATTTTCACAGTGCCTATGGTAGACAGATAGTATCCTGCCGTTCAATATACCCTTATATTCCATCTGATAACCTTACCCAGTTTCCTTTGGAGGAGCACCACCATTGCCATTATTATCACTTTTGGTCCATAGCATCCTGCTGAAGCTGACACTGGCTTCGGAGATGTAACAGTGACTGACCTAGGGATACTGTCAAGGTCATCAAAATCTTTGAGAGTCAATTCAGAGAATATTGTTTGGGCTACTGAAGAAGTGGATCAGCCTCTGAAACCTGAAAGGATGTAAGCTCTATGGCAGGTTTTGCCATCTTACCCCTACACAAAGCCTGAGACCAAGTCCTAAATACCCTGTGTACTCTTAGACTTTTTATTTAGGCAAGCTAAGTATGGGTCAAGTTTTCTTGTAACTAAAAGATCTTCACCATTCAGTGCCTTTAACTCTGGGCTCTGCATGCTAGAAGGGTTTGAATCGAAAGATGGCAAGAGAAAGACATCATTTGAGCTCAACTCCCGTGAGATGATTGCAACAAGATACAGCGTTTGAAATATGAAGCCCCACATTTCTTCAAAAATACGTGCTTTCATAACTTATTTCCTCAAATAAGCTACATTGTCTCATCAGTTTTAAAAGTACTGAGTGCTGAACCAAGTTAGAAAAATAATTTTTAAAATACCTTAGTATAGAAAAAAGTTTCCATATTTTCTTTCAAAAAGTCATGCAAATTATTCTTCTATGATTAGCCTTTTATACTTGACAATCAATTTTATAAGGATTCAGGTAGCTATTTTGTTAATAATCAAATATGTTTTTCCACTTCTACTTGTTTCTGGGTTTATTTTGCATCTGAAAGGTACTCTGTGGACCTTTGGCAAAGATTTTCTCATATCTACACAGTAAATACTGACTTAAGGAGTTAAAGAAATATCAGTCACCTTTATTACCATGTTTAAGTTTTCACACTCTACCCAATAATACGTGCATCATTTAAACATATCTTAAATGTTTAGTATGGTTGTCCTCCCTTTATATGAGTGATTATAGCCACCAAGAAGGAGATTAAACATGAGTATAATTAAAGAAAAAAAGGAAAGGGGAAAATGAAAATATATTTCTTATAATTAAAAGCCCCTTATCTCTTCCCATTAATTGATTACTGAAACATGAGTACAAGAGAAAATACTGGCTGTAGGGGCCAATATACATGAGTCTGAATACTCGTTTTGCCCATTCCTAAATAAATAATGTTTGAGCAAGGTATTCAGCATCCTTGAACCTCAGTTTCTTCCTCTGTAAGTAGGGATCATAGGTCACACATGGTAGGGATACTATGAGAATTAAATAAAGTATTGTATTTAAACTGCTTCTCATTCAGTATGTTATTGCTTCTGACTATAGAACATCACCTTAGATCACTAAGAAGAAAAGCCTTCCATGACATCCAATATAACTTCCTCTTAAGTATGGCATGAGTTCTACACAGGACTTTTCTGGAGCAATGACTGTAGAAGTACCCGATTCTTTAAAAAGACTGACTGTAATCCCCACATCACACAGGGCTATAGATGGCCATCCTTGCTGACACATCAAGACAGCGCACCTGAGAATGCAGCCAGTATAGTGAAAAATAGAATCGAAAGCTGGCGAGAGAAGGCCATCATTTGAGCGCAACTCCAGTGAGATGATCAGGCCCTGTCACCAGCTGATTTGTTGGACAGAGAGCCTGCCAGTCTCAGCACTCCCTCTTTGCTCCACCCTATAGGGTCCTTCCTGCCTGTGGAGACCTAAACCATCTCCCGCCTTACGCCATTGTCCGTCCTGCTGCCTTCTATTGCTCGCAATGAGGAAGCAACAGTAACAGCAACAACACTATAATAAAGATCTAATGGGTAGCTTTTTGGGTGGCAGACTCACTGTTCTGAGCATTTTAAATACTTCATCTCATTTCATCCCAACAGAAAAACAGTAGGTGGCAATTCTCATCACTATCCCAAGTTGGGAAGCTAAGACACAGATATGTTAACTAATCAAATTTTTATCTATTCTCTCTTAAATATGTTTTTCCAGATGAGTTTTGCTTTCTTTTCTCCATCCTGATCCTTTTTCAGATCTTTGCAATTTGATTTCCAAAAGCGTTATTTCCTCCTAAATTAGAAAAAAAAAATGCTCTAGAAAAGAAAAAAGGTTTCAGTTCAGTTCAACTGCCCAGTCATGTCTGACCCTGTGACCCCGTGAACCACAGCACACCAGGCCTCCCTGTCCATCATCAACTCCCGGAGTCCACCCAAACCCATGTCCATCAAGTTGATGATGCCATCCAACCATTTCATCCTATGCCATCCCCTTATCCTCCTGCCCTAAATCTTTCCCAGCATCAGTCTTTTCCAATGAGTCAACTATTAGCAGGAGGTGGCCGAAGTGCCAGAGCCTCAGCTTCAACATCAGTCCTTCCAATGAACACCCAGGACTGATCTCCTTTAGGGTGCACTGGTTGGAGATCCTTGCAGTCTAAGGGACTCTCAAGAGTCTTCTCCAATACCACACTTCAAAAGCATCAATTCTTCAGCGCTCAGCTTTCTTCGCTGTCCAACTCTCACATCCATACATGACCACTGGAAAAACCATAGCCTTGACTATATGGACCTTTGTTGGCAAAGTAATGTCTCTGCTTTTCAATATGCTGTCTAGGTTAGTCATGGATTTTCTTCCAAGGAGTAAGCGTCTTTTAATTTCATGGCTGCCATCACCATCTGCAGTGATTTTGGAGCCCAAAAAAATAAAGTCAGCCACTGTTTCCCCATCTATTTCCCATGAAGTGATGGGATCAGATGCCATGATCTTCATTTTCTCAATGTTGAGCTTTAAGCCAACTTTTTCACTCTCCTCTTTCACTTTCATCTAGAGGCTCTTTAGTTCTTCTTCACTTTCTGCCATAAGGGTGGTGTCATCTGCATACCTGAGGTTCTTGATATTTCTCCCGGCAATCTTGATTCCAGCTTGTGCTTCTTCCAGCCCAGTGTTTCTCATGATGTACTCTGCATAGAAGTTAAATAAGTAGGGTGACAATATACAGCCTTGACGTACTCCTTTTCCTATTTGGAACCAGTCTGTTGTTCCATGTCCAGTTCTAACTGTTGCTTCCTGACCTGCCTATAGGTCTCTCAAGAGGCAGGTCAGGTGGTCTGGTATTCCCATCTCTTTCAGAATTTTCCATAGTTTATTGTGATCCACACAGTCAAAGGCTTTGGCACAGTCAATAAAGCAGAAATACACGTTTTTCTGGAACTCTCTTGCTTTTTCAATGATCTGTCAGATGTTGGCAATTTGATCTCTGGTTCTTCTGCCTTTTCAAAAACCAGCTTGAACATCTGGAAGTTCATGGTTCACGTATTGCTGAAGCCTGGCTTGGAGAATTTTAAGCATTACTTTACTAGCATATGAGATGAGTGCAATTGTGTGGTATAGTTTGAGCATTCTTTGGCATTTATTTTCTTTGGGATTGGGATGAAAACTGACCTTTTCCAGTCCTGTGGCCACTGCTGAGTTTTCCAAATTTGCTGGCATATTGAATGCAGCACTTTCACAGCGTCATCTTTCAGGATTTGAAATAGCTCAACTGGAATTCCATCACCTCCACTAGCTTTGTTCATAGTGGTGCTTCCTAAGGCCCACTTCACTTCACATTCTAGGATGTCTGCCTCTAGGTGAGTGATCGCACCATCATGATTATCTGGATCATTAAGATCTTTTCTGTACAGTTCTTCTGTGTATTCTTGCCACCTCTTCTTAATATCTTCTGCTTCTGTTAGGTCCCTATCATATCTGTCTTTTATTGAGCCCGTCTTTGCATGAAATGTTCCCTTGGTATCTCTAATTTTCTTGAAGAGATCTCTAGTCTTTCCTATTCTGTTGTTTTCCTCTATTTCTTTGCATTGATCACTGAGGAAGGCTTTCTTCTTTCTTATCTCTCCCTGCTATTCTTTGGAACTCTGCATTCAAATGGGTATATCTTTCCTTTTCTCCTTTGCTTTTTGATTCTCTTCTTTTCACAGCTATTCATAAGGCCTCTGCAGACAGCCATTTTGCTTTTTTGCATTTCTTTTTCTTGGGCATGGTCTTGATTCCTGTCTCCTATACAATGTCACGAACCTCCATCCATAGTTCATCAGGCACTCTGTCTATCAGATATAGTCCCTTAAATCTATTTTTCACTTCCACTGTATAATCATAAAGGATTTGATTTAGGTCATACCTGAATGGTCTAGTGGTTTTCCCCACTTTCTTCAATTTAAGTCTGAATTTGGCAATAAAGAGTTCATGATCCGACCCACAGTCAGCTCCCGGTCTTATTTTTGCTGACTGTATAGAGCTTCTCCATCTTTGGCTGCAAAGCATATAATCAATCAGATTTCGGTGTCGACCATATGGTGATGTCCTTGTGTTTTACATGTGTTTACATGGTGATGTCCATGTGTTTTCATATGCTGTCCATGTGAAAAAAGGTTTAAGCCTTTGCATTAGTTGACTCTGAAATTTTGGGAGCTTGTTTTGGAAGTCAGTGAGTGAATAAAAGTCACTCAGTCGTGTCCGACTCTTTGCGACCCCATGGGCTATAGTCTGCCAGGCTCCTCTGTCCATGGAATTCTCCAGGCAAGAATACTGGAATGGTTGCCATGCCCCTCTCCAGGGGATCTTCCCAACCCAGGGATCGAGCACAGGTCTTCCACATTGCAGGCAGATTCCTTATCATCTGAGCCACCAGAGAAGCCCATTTTGGAAGTCAAATGCTGATTATTGACTCTGTTCGCATCTCAGCATCCAAGCCTAAGTAAGACAATGGATGATTCTGCTGTATAGGTCCAAGGTCACAAAGAAGTGAGGGAAGAAAAGTTCACTATTTAAACTTTTTTCGGAATTGAATCTGGTTATTGAGATTTTTTTTAAAATCTAAGGTAAGTGCAGAAAGGGCATTGGTGCCTCTGGAGCTTCTGGAGACTGGGACCAGGTGCAGGCAGGCTCCATCTTTCCAGCCCTAACTGTGTGAAGGCTCCCTCTCTCACTGTGGCTTGGCTTCCTTCTCACTATGAGAAAAAGTTCCTGAGAGTCACAGGTCATAACTTTTGACTCCAAAAAGAGACTGACCAACTTCTTTTTACCTAGTTCTAGTTTAACATAAAAGTTCCAAGAAAGGATTCTAATTGGTGTAGCCTGGGGCAAGTCCACCCAGCGCCAATCAACCATGACCTGGACTTGGACTCAAAAGAGCTGATGATCCTAAAGAACCACATGGTGAGAGTGGGAAGAGGACCAGTCCCTTCCATTTGGGAGATGCTGTTCCCAAAGGACAGGGAGGTGTACCAGGTGGACACATGCACTGAAGGGATTTACTGTTTTCTGAAAGGACCAATGCTCCCCATGGGTGATACAGGTCAAGCTTAGGTAAATATGATATGAGCACTTGGCAGGAGGGAATGAAAAGGAGAGGTACCAATCTAAAAGATATAATCTGTTTAATTAGGTCCAATCTGGTAGGAACATTTTTTAAATTTTTTAAACAGAAAGGGAGAAACCACCCTCACATTTAGCCTCATCTCACTATCATAAGCAAATGGAAATCTTCTAAAAGATCCACAGGACAATGACACAGTAGGTGTTTGGCCTAGGGGAGCTGGTGCTCCGTCTCTGATCCCACAAAGCAAGAGCAATCAGGACCAACCCTTCCCGGGTTTATAACTGCTTGTCTCTCTCCTGTAGAAGGGGAGAGATTCCTGCCGACTAAATATTTCGGTTAATTATCATACTCATTGTTTCCAATGTCTCTATTTTACCTGTCCGGATTCATTTCCCAGCCTGATTTAAATTTAATTGAACAATTCCTGTATAAACATCACAATAAAAATATTATAAATTGAGCCCCAGGAGGTTGACCTAACTGAATTCTAGGCGCGGGGTGTCACCTTCTGGTTAAATTTAGCCACTGGGAAACTTCGGTGGGAAGTCAGAAGAGAGGAGTGTGAACCCCACCTAAGGGCTCACCTTGTGCTCTTTGCATCCATCAGCAGAAGGACGAAGCCTGCTGTGGAGGGAGCCCTATCCACATGGCTCTTCCTGGGATCTCTCATAAGAATTCCCTCCTCAGGTTGGGATGAAAGTAACACCTTCTTTTTCACCAGCTGAGGGGGATAGAACATTCCTTCATGATTCCCTGCATCTTGCTCAGATCTCCCTAAGGAGTCTGTTTATTAAATCCTCTAGGAAATGTCCTAACTTTAATGCACAATATATTTCCTTAGTCCCTGACTGATACAGTCATTGAAAATAAACACTTAAAAGATACTGATGACTATTGAAAATAGAATTGGGTAGAATCCTTCATCCATATCAACTCAGCAAATAATGATCAAGCCTATGTATACGGGGCACTGGGCACATGAACATGTTATTCAATGACAGATGTTAATGATAATGTTAATATTCCTGGGAGGTGCAAGTAAGATTCCTCGGGTGCAGGATAAGATGCAGTTGAAGCTTTTGCTCTGAAAGTGGACTTAATGTGGTTAAGAATTTAAGCTCTCAAGTCAGATAAACCAGAGAGGTACATATCAACCCTGCCACTGTGTGATTCTAGGTAACTTAGGCAATATATTTAAACATCTGTTCTCCCCTCTGTGAAATGGAGGTAACAATAAGATTTATCCCCAGAGATTTATTGGAAGATTATACATATAAGGTAATAAATATAAAATACTTATCACAGAGGGGCTTCCCTGGTAGCTCATACAGTAAAGAATCTACCTCCAATGCAGGAGACCAGGGTTCAATCCCTGGGGTTGGGAAGATCCTCTGGAGAAGGAAGTGGCAATCTACTCCAGTATTCTTGCCTGGGAAATCCCATGGAAAGAGGGCTTCGTGGGGTCACAAAGAGTCACACATGACTGCGCAACTAACACACACACTTATCACAGTGGCTGGCATGTAGAAAATGCTTGATAAGAGTAGCTATTATTTGTACTATGGTTATTATCTAGAAAATGTTCGATTCTATTCAAATTCAGAAATCAGACCTTGAACATTTTTTTTCTGACTTTAGTATGGTGTTAGACTTTGAAGAGGATAAAATATAATCTTGTTTACCAGTTCAGATAAGAAAGGTAAGGTAAGCCTTAGCAATTATCAGCTGAATTAGGGGCCACGATAGCAGTGGAGACCCAGAGCATTGGGAATATAGAGAAGAGAGAGGCAATTTGTACCCGAGGAGAGGAGGAAGGCTAACTGGAGAAGATGTTTGAGCTGGCCTTGAAACATGAGTGGATATTTATCAGATGAACATGATGGGGAAGAGTGTTGCATTTTGAAAGAGGAGCAAATGTGCAAAGCAGTCTTGAAAGAACAGATAAACTCCACAAGACTGGAGCAGCAGTCATGTGAAGACTGCTGGTGAAGTCATGTGGTGGTTGAAGAAGAAGCTGTAGGTTGGATAGGAGCTGAACTCTAGACTTTGCCAAGGAAAGCACAATGGTAACATCTGGATGTTACAACTCCAGTTGTAGTGTTATAGAGAGATTGGAGGTGGGGAACTTAAGAGTTGGGGGTCAGTTAGAAAGATGTTAAGACAGTGAAATAAGTTATTAGCATTGGGAACTGCTGGAGGCTTCCCAGGTGGCACAGTGGTGAAGAATCTGCTTGCCAATTCAGGAGACACAAGAGATAGGGGTTAGAGCCCTGGATCAGGAAGATACCCTGGAGTAGGAAATGGCAACCCACTCCAGTATTCTTGCTTGGGAAATCCCTTAAACAGAGGAGCTTGGTGGGCTACAGTCCATAGACTCCCAGAGAGTCAGACACAACTGAGCAATTGAGCATACAGACAGTGGGAACTGGGAAGGAGGGTACATTCAATGTCAGACTCCATGGTACTGAACACACTCTTGAGGTATCAGGTAAACAGATGAATCCACCGTCTTCTCTTCCTCTGCCAGAGAACTTGGCTGGAAATCTAATTGGGACCACTTTTTTTCTTTCAATAGAGGCCACCCAGAAGATTAAATGTCTCCATGTTTGATACTCTTTTGATTAAGCTATGGCATGGGCAGATATGATTTGAAATTACTTCTTTGAAAGAAATTTCATCTGTGTTTTCAGGTCCTATCAAACATTTTCCTGTGGTCATTGTCAATCATATTCTGAAAGATGTGCTAACTACCTACCTACAAGAAGAACAGTATGAACCAGAACTCTGTAGACAGATGACTAAAACCATTTCTGAGGTATACGTGTGATTTCCTGATATTTGTTGAAAGTACAACCTGCTTATTTTAATGAAAGCAATTAATTTGCAGTAGCACTAAAACTTTATTTTTATCTTATGAAAATATTTATTAGGTCATATTCCATGTGTGTCTCTGTGTGTAAAAAGCCTTTGTCTAAAACAATTATTATGTGTATCACTTGCATGTATTCTGTTTTTAAAATGTATAAAACTGCCCCATTTATTTAAAAGATGTTATTATAAAAGATACAATATTTTAATGATCACTTTCTCTTCCCCAAAGCACCTTATTTGAAGTGAAATGAAAGTCGCTCAGTCGTGTCCGACTCTGCGACACCATGGACTCGTCCGTGGAATTCTCCAGGCCAGAATACTGGAGTGGGTAGCCTTTCCATTTTCCAGGGGATCTTCCCAATCCAGGGATCGAATCCAGGTCTCCCGCATTGCAGGTGGCTTCCTTCCCAGCTGAGCCACAAGGGAAGCCCAAGAACACTGGAGTGGGTAGCCTATCCCTTCTCCAAAGCACCTTCTTTGCATGTCATCAGATAAAAACACTGGGGCCTTTAAAAACATTTCTATCAACTAAAGTGCTGGCACTCCATCAGATTTTCTCTTTCTTTTTCATTATAATCTATCTAATAAGCATTCACAATTAGTCATATTACAGGAGACTTCAGATGTATAGTCCCTTAATTAGACATGAACAAGATGGTATAATTGCAATGCCAGCATTCTTTGAAGGGAAGCCATTTCAACATAGATTTCCCAAGAACACAATAAATGCATTGAAAACTCTGTTCTCTGGATTATCATTTTTCCATGTGCCTTAGAAAAGGTAGATTTCTTGCTGGGGCTGTCATTTTGTCCCTAAATGTCCTATCTTATCCTTGAAGGAAATTATAGCTGCCTTTCTATAGCAATTACTGAAAGGATCCACAAGGTTTCATGCTATTTTCTCCAATTAAATCCACTACATTTATGAGAAAAATTAAGACTTTTAAATTTCAATGTGACTAAGTGAGGACCTTTTGTTTTTCCTTTTAATTTCTAGGTTATTAAGGCCCAGGTCAAGGACTTGATGATCCCACGATATAAGCTAATTGTGATCGTTCACATTGGACAACTGACTGGTCAGAGCATACTGATTGGAAGCAGATGCCTTTGGGATCCTAAAAATGATGCCTTTGCATCTTTCGTTTTCAGAAATTCTTCCCTCTTTGCTCTTGCAAATGTCTACACAGTTTACTTTGAATGATTGAAAACAAGAAATCAAGTTCATACTCTTTAAATCAAGATATAGGGTATCTATGTGCACAACTTTCCCTACCCAAACATTAGAGAAAGCCACAACACTAATATTTCAAACAATTGGAAGTTTGGGGATTTTTTCATATTCTTGTTAAGAATTAGGAGAGAGAATATGGCACAAGGAAAAATCTTGTTTATCCAAAGGAGAAATGAAGTCTTGATTCTCCCGGATTGTTTTTTTCATAGACATAGATTCTTATTACATATTACTTTGGGTACTAATTATTTTCATTACGCTTTCACTAGAGAGAATTCCCTCCATTGTTTTTTAATGAAAATCTTTTTAAAAAAAATATGGCTATACACCCTGACCAATAAATGATGGTAGACTATTCAATATGGTATATACACAACTGATCAATGGTACTGCGTCTCAGTGCTGCATATAAAAAAATACTGGTTTTCATTTTGCATTTAATAAATTGAGCAGCATTCATTAACTACAATTTTTGTTATATGTACCTGACAGTTGAAACTGCTGAGGTAGAATTAATGATTTCATAACAATTATTGTAGTCCCACAG
Organism: Capra hircus; assembly: GCF_001704415.2. Classification (NCBI taxonomy): domain Eukaryota; kingdom Metazoa; phylum Chordata; class Mammalia; order Artiodactyla; family Bovidae; genus Capra; species Capra hircus. The sequence goes on from NC_030810.1 coordinate 42,379,234, forward strand.
GACTGCAAGCTAAAACTAGAAGCTCTTGTGGGTTGCCTGCACTTTAAAAAATTGTGGGAGAACTGAATATTAGCTCTTCAATAATGGAAACAACAAATGAACAAAGGCTTTTTAGCACACGGAGGTAGATGTTGTGATATTAAATATACATGATGCTTAATGGTAAGTGTGTCTGTAACACATAAATTCATGTATTGGAAAGAGACACTGCTTTTAAATATACACTGCCTGATACACCTTTCAATAGCTTTTCCTGGGCTAACAAACTTTTACACAAAATATATAGCTGGCAGCTTAACAAATAAAACATGTGTATTTACTATTTTGTTCCTATGAATTTAATACTAAAGTGAGCCAGTGTGGTTTTGAATGGATGGTACTAAAATTTATAGGGCTGCACTAGCTTATTATTCTGTGGGTTAATGTAGCTTGTACTATGGATCATTTATTTTTATGGGGCTTTCAGCCCTTTGTATGCATGTAAAATTGTGAGTGGCGTTGTTCTTGGATGGTAAGTGGACTGCCTAGAGGACATTTGTTAAAGGTTAAAGACGAACTATACACATATGGAGAAAATTAGCAACTCTATACTCTTAAGGAAAAAATGATGTGTAATTCATATCAAAATGAATTTAACAAATGGACGAGCAGTCGATGCTTTATAGTTATGTACTGACGTCTTATTTTTCCCTCAAGACAGTGCATACTTTTTAAGTATACTTTAAAAATCCCTTTTCTTCTATTTGTTCTGGCATTTCAGGTAGCATTTCAAAATGAATTTGTCAATTTTCATTGTTTTTTTTTTTTCTGTTAGTGCCTTTTTTCCTGTTAGTGGGAATACGTCTGTATAATAATTTATCACAACCAAGATTTGTCAATCTCCATAGCCAGTTTGGAATCTGGATTAGATCATTAAGTATAGTATGTAAATGAATTTTCTATTTTCTTTGCCCATTTATGAACATTCCCCCTCTTAGAACAATAGCAGGGGAAATCATACAGCAATTTTGCATGAATAAATCATGTGAAGAAATTTTTTTTAGTATGTAGGAAGCCCACTGCAAAAATTACCTTATTTTTTAAAGTTATAAAATCTCAACCATGAAGTAATTTCTTACCATCTGTCCTAGGCTGTATTAGGATTCAAAACCTTACAACATGATGGCAGTTAAAAAGCAAAAAAAGGAAGCAGTTTGCCAGCATATTGCCATATACTGTAATTCCGATAGTCAATGATGAATTTTAGCAATTATTAGAACAACATAAGAACATACAGGAAAAGTTCACTAATTGTGACTATCTTGGAGGAATGCTCCAAGATAAAAAACAGTTTTGTGATGGGAACTTTTGATAGATGTGTCAGCTAACATCTATTCCAATCTATATATCAAATTAACATGTTTTCACCTTAAATCTATACAATGTTGTGTCATTGTATCTCAATTTTAAAATGAACATTTAAAAAATAAAGAAATGATACTAAATTTGAGGGAACTGTTTTACTTTGAAGCCTACTGAACTTTCTGGGTGTTTTTCTTCTCAATAGACATTCCTAAAGTGCCATCCCTACCTCACAGCCTTCACTATGGCACTCAGAACACCCTCCCTAGACTACAACAGCTTCCTTCACTTTTTGGCATTAAACTCGGGTCTCACTTTTTCTCTAAATCCTTCTCCATTTATTTTTCCCTCATATTCTCTCTCTTCTTTCACCACTATCATAGCTAAGTCCCTGATTCTTCTCTAACTGATTTTTGAACGAGTTTTTTTCACTTCCTATGTTGAAAACATCTCGAGTACATGGACCACATATCCTGACAATATCTAACAATAAAATGTAATACATCTTAACTTTTCAAGCAAGAATCATGTACATTGATACTACTGTACTACATAATTACCAATCAAAAAGGTGATAGCAACACAAAGTTCAACACTAGAAGAACTAGGGGATAATGCTCTAGGGGATAAGTACACAAATGACCACAGTTAAGTCTAGAATATGTTTTCATAAGCAAAGTCCAGAATATCATTATATGGTTAAAGGAATCGAGGAAGGCTTCATGAAGGAAGAAGCACTTATCTAGACTGTGAAGGTAACACAGTCAGAAGTTCAGAATACAGAAAGAAGTCTAGACTGGATAAAACACAGCTTTCATGAAGATAAGTGGTCAGAACCAAGACTGATATCCTGAAAGCCTGAGTAAGAAAATGGCAGACCATGGGTAGCTATCAAAGGCTTTCCATTAGGCTAACATTAACTGACTTTTTTGGGGGGGGGACAAATAAAGGGGGCTTTTTATTGAGTGTTTATGAGCATATGTGTCCACTCACCCACAAGTACAGCATCTGAATTAGATTTCTGAAAGAATGGAATGTGTGGGAGGGAGTTAGTTATACAGCACAGTGCCATTACCTGTTGATTTCTTTTGTAAGAAATGAAATGTCATTTTAGCCTAATTTACGGAGTTGAGAGTATCATCTTGAGCTGTTTTACTGATGGCGTCTTAATTAGTTTCTCCCTCTCCCATTGTTTCTCTTTTTTTAATTTAAATTTATTTATTTTAATTGGAGGCTAATTACTTCACAATATTTAATTGGTTTTGCCATACATAAACATGAATCCGCCAAGGGTGTACAAGTGTTCCCCCTCCTGAACCCCCTCCCAACTCCCTCCCTGTACCATCCCTCTGGGTCATCCCAGTGCACCAGCCCCAAGCAAGTAACTGACTCTTTAAGAAGATGAATCCATCAGTAAAGGTCAGGAAGACCACTTAGGAGAGGTAAGAGGTAATGAGAGGCTGAGCTCTGCAGTGGCACTGAAGTGGAAAGGAGAGGACAGTTGTATGAACATTTAAGGAACAAAGTCTATATGATCAGGCAAAGAGGAAGGAGTCAGAGGTGACTAAGACAATGTAACAAGGCGATTAAAAGTTTTAAGCTCTGATATTTACATAGTCAAGTCTGAATCCTACTATTCCAGCCAATAGTTAAGTGATCTTGAGTAAATTATTAACCACACTAAGCTGCAGCTTCCCCATCTTAATGTAGTGATAGTGCTGGTACCTACCTCACAGGGTTTTGGTGAGAATTAAATCTATACATTTCTGAAGCTCTTCATGGCACCAAACCTGAAAGGGAGCCCTATGATTGTAGCTCCTGTGATTGCAATTGAAAGTTCAAGTCTGAGTAACTCAGTGATCAATGCAAAGAAATAGATGAAAAATAGATTCAAGGGAGTAGGTCTGATAGACAAAGTGCTTAAGGAACTATGGACAGAGGTTTGTGACATTGTATAGGAGGTGGTAATCAAAACCATCCCCAAGAAAAAGAAATGCGAAAAGGTAAAATGGTTGTCTGAGGAGGGCTTCAAATAGCTGAGAAAAGAAGAGAAGCTAAGGGCAAAGGAGAAAAGGATAGATGTACCCATTTAAGTGCAGAGTTCTAAAGAATAGCAAGGAGAGCTAAGTAAGCCTTTCTCAGTGATCAATGCAATGAAATAGAGGAAAACAATAGAATGGGAAAGACTAGAGATCTCTTCAAGAAAATTAGAGATGCCAAGGGAATATTTCATGCAAAGATGAACACAATAATGGACAGAAATGGTATGGACCTAACAGAAGCAGAAGTTATTAAGAAGAGGTGGCAAGAATACACAGAAGAACTATATAAAAAAGATCATCATGACCCAGATAACCACGATGGTGTGATCACTCACCTAGAGCCAGGCATCCTGGAATGCAAAGTCAAGTGGGCCTTAGAAAGCATCACTACGAACAAAGCTAGTGGAGGTGATGGCATTCCAGTTGAGCTATTTCAAATCCTGAAAGATGATGCTGTGAAAGTGCTGCACTCAATATGCCAGCAAATTTGGAAAACTCAGCAGTGGCCATAGGACTGGAAAAGGTCAGTTTTCTTTCCAGCTCCAAAGAAAGGCAATGTCAATGAATGTTAAAACTATCACACAATTGCACTAGCAAAGTAATGTTCTCAAACGATAGCAAAGTAATGCTAAAAATTCTCCAAGACAGGTTTCAACAGTATGCAAATAGTGAAATTCCACTATTCAAGCTGGATTTAGAAAAGGCAGAGGGACCAGAGATCAAATTGCCAACATCCGCTGGACCACAGAAAAAGCAAGAGAGTTCCAGAAAAACATCTATTTCTGCTTTATTGACTATACCAAAGCCTTTACTGTGTGGATCACAACAAAGTGTGGAAAATTCTGAAAGAGATGGGAATACCAGACCACCTGACCTGCCTCTTGAGAAATCTGTATGTAGGTCAAGAAGCAACAGTTAGAACTGGACATGGAACAATGGACTGGTTCCAAATTGGGAAAGGAGTATGTCAAGGCAGTATATTGTCACTATGCTTATTTAACTTATATGCAGAGTACATCATGCGAAATGCCAGGCTGGATGAAGCACAAGTTAGAATCAAGATTTCTGGGAGAAATACCAATAACCTCAGATACGCAGATGACACCACCCTTACGCAGAAAGTGAAGAGGAACTAAAGAGCCTCTTGATGAAAGTGAAAGAGGACAGTGGAAAAAGCTGGCTTAAAACTCAACATTCAAAAAACTAAAGAGCATGGCATCCAGTCCCATCACTTCATGGCAAATAGATGGGGAAACAATGGAAACTGAGACAGACTTTATTTTGGGGGCTCCAAAATGACTGCAGATGGTGATTGCAGACATGAAATTAAAAGACACTTGCTTCTTGGAGGTAAAGCCATGACCAACCTAGACAGCATATTAAAAAGCAGAGATATTACGTTGTTGACAAATGTCCATTTGGTCAAAGCTATGGTTTTTCCAGTAGTCATGTATGGATTTGAAAGTTGGACTATAAAGAAAGTTGAACCTGATGCTTTTGAACATTGGTGTTGGAGAAGACTCTTGAAGGCAGGAGGAGAAGCGGATGACAGAGTATGAGATAGTTGGATGGTATCGCCAACTTGATGGACATGAGTTTGAGCAAGCTCCAGGAGTGGGTGATGGACAGGGAAGCCTGGCATACTATAGTCCGTGGGGTCACAAAGAGTCAGACATGACTGAGCGACTGGACTGAACTGAACTCAACTCAACTAATTCAATGGTCCTTATAGCAAAAATAAATGCAGCAGGAAGAATTAAGACTAAAATACTAAATTTGATTTTGCACTTGTTGAATTTAAGTTAACAATGTAACATTCAGTTGTAGATTGCCTGGGGCTGCTGAAAAAGTGGGGCTGAAGCTGAGCTACAACAAGGTGAGAAATTTAGACTTGGCAGACATCCAAATCGAGACCTAATATCTTCCTCCTGCTTTATAAAATATTCATTAGCAGCTGCAGCAAGTATAGTCAGTACTAGTTGCAAATTACTGAATATTCAGTTAACTCTAGGAACATCAGCAGGGAACCTTTCCAAAAATCTATAGAGAAAAATTTTTCCAAAACAAAAATCAACTGATACCTTCCTTTTTTTCTTCATTAAAAGAAAAAAGTTCTATATGATCTGATGCTGTTGTCAGATATCACAAGAAATACAATGGTTCAGTCCTTTAGCACCTTAAATGGAAGGGTCAATACTGTCATCTGTTGTCATCATTAGTAAAAACAAAACAAAACAAAACAAAAAACCTTAAAACACATAATAAAAGGTCCTTACAACAGCGTCCAACAGATTACGTGTCACTTTCACTTTTCACTTTCATGCATTGGAGAAGGAAACAGCAACCCACTCCAGCGTTCTTGCCTGGAGAATCCCAGGGACAGGGGAGCCTGGTGGGCTGCCATCTATGAGGTCGCACAGAGTCGGACACGACTGAAGTGACTTAGCAGCAGCAGCAGGTAATTGAGCTATCTCAGCTCATTGAGTTTTTTAAAAAAACTCTTGGGAATTATCCCGTGGATAGGCTAGCTTACCCTCCTCCCCGCTGCCAAAAAAAAAAACAAAAACAGTTGAGAAATCAAAATTTTAAATTTAGCCATATTAGAGAATGAACATCTTCCTTCTTGGCACCATGACTTGACCATCTTTCTAGATATTATCAAAAAATGCATTAAGAAAATGCAATATTAAATAGCATTGATAACCTACTACACTTTTGTGCTCCTGAAATTCTTAAAGAAGTGGCCTGCACCACTACATCTGGCTTCCTCTGCTGCTTCCTCCTGCAATCAGGATCTCAGCCCCACCAGTACGTTGCTTTCCCAAACACCAGAAGTGGTCCCTCGGGTCAAATGCACCAACCATTCCTCCAGCTGCATTCCGCCTCAGCTCTCCTATGAATTCATTTCTTTTGAGCCACAATGTGAATAGGTTTGTTTATTTTAAATCACAGGTTTCACAGACGTGAATCTCATTTTAGCTTCTAGACTTTACTAGCTGTGTGGCTTTGGGCAAAGTGGCTACTGCCTGGAGCCTCAGCTTTCTCAAAGGTAAAAATGATTGTAATAACGATTGCTACTTATCACAGATCAACAGTCAGTGATCACTACTTCTGTTCTTGTCATGAAGACCAAAAGGGAAAATGTATATAAAACGTCTGACCCATCGCAGAAAGCTCACTCTCCACCCCCAACTTCTTTGTGCAGAATCCGTTTTCCTAAAGAAAGGAACATATGTTTTTAATATTCTAGATTACTTGTTTTTTCTTTTCAAAGTTTTAATCACCTGTTTTGGCTTTCTTTGAGTCGGAAATACTGAATCATTTCTCCTCAAGTTCACATTTATCATTAAATAATCTTCATCCCTGAATTAATCCTCTTTTTGCTAACTTCTGCCTATTTTTTATTTTACTTCTAATTGAATTTCTTGTATCCCACTTCAGGACTTTTTTAGTCTCTTTTAATGTTTTTGCTTACTGCTACTTACCTACTTACTTTTTCCTGTCTTAGTGTCCATTTGAGTTTACATGGTCTCTTCCCTTCACTTACATGAACACGGAATACTAGAAGGCTTATTGAGGCTTTAACTATGCTAAAAGTTTTATTGAGGCTTAACTATGCTATGGGAGAAGGAAATAGCAACAACTCCAGTGTTCTTGCCTGGAGAATCCCAGGGACAGGGGAGCCTAGTGGGCTGCCGTCTATGGAGTCACACAGAGTCAGACACGACTGAAGCGACTTAGCAGCAGCAGCAGCAGCAACTATGCTATGAAATTAAAAGACGCTTGCTCCTTGGAAGGAAAGCTATGACAAACCTAGACGGTGTATTAAAAAGCAGAGACATCACTTTGCTGACAAATGTCCATGTAATAAAAACTATAGTTTTTCCAGTAGTTGTGTAAGGAAGTAAGAGTTGGACCAAAAAGAAAGCTGAGCACGGAAAAAGTAATGCTTTCAAACTGTGGTGCTGGAGAAGATGCTTGAGAATCCTTTGGACTGCAAGGAGATGTAACCAGTCAATTCTAAAGGAAATCAACCTTGAATATTCATTGGAAGGACTGATGCTGAGGCTGAAGCACCAATACTTTGGCCACCTGATGTGAAGGACCAACTCACTGAAAAAATACCCTGATGCTGGGAAAGATTGAGGGCAGGAGAAGGGGGCAACAGACGATGAGATGGTTATATAGCATTACTGACTCAATTACATGATAATTGAGGTAATTACTCAATTACCGACTCAATTTATTACATGAATTCCAGTAAACTCCAGGAGATAGTGAAGGAAAGGGTTAGCCTGGCACCCTGCATTTCATGGGGTCACAGAGTCAAACATGACTTAGTTTCTGAACAACAACTATGCTTGTCTCACTAAAGTTTCCTACTATCTCTTCTCATTTTCTTTCCTTGCCAATTTAACTACTGTGCACAATTTTTTTAAATTTTATTTTAGTGCAGGACATAACTAGAAATTTGAGGTTCTCCACCCACCCACTAGGCCATTTCCCTACTTAGGGAGGCAGGGAACCAGTGTAACCAGTATGGAAAGCTTTAAGCTGCATCTTCCATTTGTAATAAAAAAAGAGAATCTATTGCTTCCCACAGACAACGATGAGGGTGGATCTCATAACCATCAAAACACAGAATATCCAGCCTGATTTGTGCAGAGGGTGCTGAGAAATCATTTTTAAAATTCGTATGAAAGTTGGCCTAAAGCTCAACATTCAGAAAACGAAGATCATGGCATCCAGTCCCATCACTTCATGGGAAATAGATGGGGAAACAGTGGAAACAGTGTCAGACTTTATTTTTTGAGGCTCCAAAATCACAGCAAATGGTGATTGCAGCCATTAAATTAAAAGACGCTTACTCCTTGGAAGAAAAGTGATGACCAACCTAGATAGTATATTCAAAAGCAGAGACATTACTTTGCTGACTAAGGTCCGTCTAGTCAAGGCTATGGTTTTTCCTGTGGTCATGTATGGATGTGAGAGTTGGACTGTGAAGAAGGCTGAGTGCTGAAGAATTGATGCTTTTGAACTGTGGTGTTGGAGGAGACTGTTGAGAGTCCCTTGGACTGCAAGGAAATCCAACCAGTCCATTTTGAAGGAGATCAGCCCTGGGATTTCTTTGGAGGAAATGATGCTAAAGCTGAAACTCCAGTGCTTTGGCCACCTCATGAGAAGAGTTGACTCATTGGAAAAGACTTTGATGTTGGGAGGGATTGGGGGCAGGAGGAGAAGGGGACGACAGAGGATGAGATGGCTGGATGGCATCACTGACTCGATGGACATGAGTCTGAGTGAACTCCGGGAGTTGGTGATGGACAGGGAGGCCTGGCATGCTGCAATTCATGGGGTCGCAGAGTTGGACACGACTGATGACTGAAATGAACTGAACTGAACTGATGAGAAATATTAACCTTAGAATCATTCCATTTAGGAAATAACAATATATGTTAATTATGGAAATATATTTTTCTTTAAAGAAAAATATTATATGTAAGAACTTTACTTTGATAGGATAGCTAAAAAATTAAAAATATAGCTGAACTTTTTACTTACATCCTAGTTTACAAACGCAAGCAAAAGCCTTCTAAGGACCCACTCTAGGGAGTTGCGTCAACCAGAGGGTATTAGAATGTCCTTAATACAGGTCAGCAAACCATAAGGGACCAGACAGTAAATATTTTCAGCCTTGTAAATCATACAGTCTCTGTCACAACTACTCAACTCTGCCACCAAAGTACAAAAACAGCCAGGGACAATAAGTGTGGCAGCATTCTAACAAAGCTTTATCTATAAAACTGAAAATTTGTGTGTGTGCACGCGCATGCTCAGTCATGTTTGACTCTTTACCAGCCATCTAAAAAGTAAAAACCCTTCTTAGCAAGTGACCCATAAAAATCACATAGTAGGACAGATTTGATTCCCAGGCCATAGTTTAACTACCCTACCTCTAAAGGATTCATCTTCGTGGAGGAGGGGAATTGGAATCATAATAGAGAGAAGTCAAGATTTTGTACATCCAAGAAGAAAGTGGAAAGTAACCAGCAAATGGAAAAGCACAGTAACATTTCTGAATCAACAAGTGAGGAAGGGGAATTGGTCATGCAAACAAAAGAATTAAAATTAAAATAAATACTTTGTATGGATTATAATCAAGATTATATAGAATATAATCAAGTATATTGTATCACTCATTAAATATGAATTGGCTTAATTTAACAAAAGCCAGCTAACCTGTGACTTCAAGAATCCATACTGAAAACCAAAAGACAAGAAAAATAGGAGTTGAAATTCAGTTAAGTTTGAAATTTTGGCCAAAGATATATCACAGAGACACAAGCAAATAGTCAATGTCAGTACTAATATTAGACAAAGTAAATTTCAAGACCGAAAGCATTAAATAGAAAAAAAAAATGATACCTGCTGTGGACTTAGTTGTATCCTCTCCCAAATTCATATGTGGAAGTTCTAATCCCCAATGGGACTATGTTTGGAAATACGGATATTAGGAGGAAATTAAAATTAAAATAGTGTTATCTTCTTTATCCAGAAGGCTTCCCTGGTGGCTCAGATGATAAAGAATCTGCCTGCCATCCAGGATACCTGAATTCGATCCCAGGGTTGGGAAGAGCTCCTGGAGAAGGGAACAGCTGCCCACTCCAGTATTCTTGCCTGGGAAATTCCATGGACAGAGGAGCCTGGTGGTCTACAGTCCATAAGGGTCTCAAAAAGTTGGACATGACTGAGCAACATAGCATACATGCACAATTCTTTATCCATTCGCGCTTCCCCGGTGGCTCAGACAGCAAAGAATCTGCCTGCAATGCAGAAGATCTGGGTTCGAGCCCTGGGTTGGGAAGATCCCCTGAAGAAAGGAATGGCGACCCTTCCATTCTTGCCTGGATAATTCCATGGACACAGGAACCTGGTAGGCAACAATCCTTCGGTTCACAAAAAGTCTGGCATGACTCAGTAACTAAAACTCCCTCTTTATCCATTCACTGTTGATGCACATCTAGGTTGTTCCCAAGTCTTGGCTATTGCAAAGAGTGCTGCTGTGAACATAGGAGTGCATGTATCTTTTTGAATTGTAGTTTTGTCTGGATATATGCCCAAGAGTGAGATTGCCAGATCATATGGTAATGCTATTTTTAATTTTCTGAGTAACCTCCAAATTGTTTTTCACAGTGGTTGCACCAACTACATTCCTACCAACAGTGTAGGAGGGTTCCCTTTTCTCCAAACCCTCTTAAACATTTGTTATTTGCAAACTTTTTAATGATGGCCATTCTGACTGGCATGAAGCAGTACTTCATTATAGATTTGAGAAGATATGGTACATATATACAATGGAATACTACTCAGCCATAAAAAGAGTAAAATAACACCGTTTGCAGTGATATGGATGCAACTAGAGATTACCATACTAAGTGATGTAAATCAGGAAGAGAAAGACAGATACCATATGCTCTCACTTAAACGTGGAATCTAAAATATGACACCAGTGAACCTATCTATGAAACAGAAACAAAACTCAGGGACATAAAGAGGTTGCCAAGGGGAAGGGAGGCATAAGAGGGTTGCACTGGGAGTTTGGGATGAGTAGATGCACACTGGTGTATATAGAATGGATAAATGACAAGGTCCTACTGTATAGCACAAGCTTTCCATTTGGAACAGTGGTAAAGTATCCACTTGCCAGTGCAGGAGATGTAGGAGACATAGGTTCTATCCCTGGGTCTGGAAGATCCCCTGGCGGAGGAAATGGCAATCCACTCCAGTATTCTTGCCTGGAAAATCCCAAGGACAGAGGAGCATGGTGGGCTACAGTCCATGAGGTCACAAAGAGTTGGACATGACTGAGTGACTGATGTATAGCACAGGGAATCAATTATATTCAACATCCTGTGATAAACCAACATGGAAGAGAATATGAGAAAGAATGTATATATATATATACATGTGTGTGTGTGTGTGTGTGCATTTGTGTGTGTGTGTGTTTATAGTGTAACTGAGTCACTTTGCTGTAAGGCAGTAATTAACACATTTTAATTCAACTATACTTAAATTTAAAAAAAAATTGCTGCCTTATGACCCAGCAATCCCACTGCTGGGCATACACACCAAGGAAACCAGAATTGAAAGAGACATGTGTACCCCAATGTTCATCACAGCACTGTTTATAATAGCCAGGACATGGAAGCAACCTAGATGTCCATCAGCAGATGAATGGATAAGAAAGCTGTGGTACATATACACAATGGAGTATTACTCAGCCATTAAAAAGAATACATTTGAATCAGTTCTAATGAGGTGGATGAAACTGGAGCTTATTATACAGAGTGAAATAAGCCAGAAAGAAAAATACCAATACAGTATACTAACACATATATATGGAATTTAGAAAGATGGTAATGATAACCCTCCATGCGAGACAGCAAAAAGAGACACAGATGTATAGAACGGACTTTTAGACTCTGTGGGGAAAGGGAGAGGGTGGGATGATTTGGGAGAATGGCATTGAAATGTGTATACTATCAGGTAAAAAACAAATCGCCAGTCTATGTTTGATACAGGTTACAGGATGCTTGGGGCTGGTGCATGGGGATGATCCAGAGAGATGATATGGGGTGGTAAGGGGGAGGGGGATTCAGGATTGGGAACTCATGTACACCCATGGCTGATTCATGTCAATGTATGGCAAAACCAATACAGTATTGTAAAGCAAAATAAAGTAAAAATAAAAATTAAAAGAAATCAGGAGTACCCAGTCCATGGGCCACAGACCAATACTGATCCACAGCCTAGGAACTGGGCCACACAGTAGGAGGTGAGTGGCAGGCAACTAAAGCTTCATCTGCCACTCCCCTACACTCACATTACTGCCTAAATCATCTCCCCCAACCAGTCCATGGAAAAATTGTATTCCATGAAACCAGCTGATGAAAGTGAAAGAGGAGAGTGAAAAAGTTGGCTTAAAACTCAGCATTCAGAAAACTAAGGTCATGGCATCTGGTCCCATCACTTCATGGCAAATAGATGGGGAAACAGTGGAAACAGTGACAGACTTTATTTTGGGGGGCTCCAAAATCACTGCAGATGGTGACTGCAGCCATGAAATTAAAGACGCTTGCTCCTTGAAGGAAAAGCCATGACCAATCAAGACATCATATTAAAAAGCAGACATTACTTTGCCAACAAAGGTCAGTCTAGTCAAAGCTATGTTTTTTCCAGTGGTCATGTATGGATGTGAGCGTTGGACTATAAAGGAAGCTGAGCACTGAAGAATTGATGTATTTGAACTGTGGTGTTGGAGAAGACTCTTGAGAGTCCCTTGGGCTGAAAGGAGATCCAACCAGTCTGTCCTAAAGGAAATCAGTCCTGAATATTCATTGGAAGGACTGAGGCTGAAGCTGAAACTCCAATACTTTGGTGACCTGATGCAAAGAACCGACTCATTGGAAAAGACCCTGATGCTGGGAAAGATTGAAGGTGGGAGGAAAAGGGGACAACAGAGAATGAGACAGTTGGATGGCACCACTAACACAACGGACATGAGTTTGAGTAGGCTCCGGGAGTTGGTGATGAACAGGGAAGCCTGGTGTACTGCAGTCCTTGGTGTTGCAAAAAGTCGGACATGACTGAGCGACTAAACTGAACTGCACTGATTAAACCAGTCCCTGGTGCCAAAAAGGCTGGGGACCTTTGGATTAAGTGGGATCAAAAGGGTGAGACCTAATTTGATAGTATTAGTGGCCTTATAAGTAGAGGAAGAGAGATTAAAAAGGAAAGAAATAATATTAGTAATTAAGAGAGCATTTCACAACAAACAAAACAAAGGGGGGATTTATACAGACAAATAGGGGAGGGAGATTTCTACGAACAAAAATGTGAAACATGAAATAAAATATTAAAAGCTAATAAAATATTTTCTATCAAAGACTAACAAAATAAAAGCATTGTTCTCTCCCCAACTATCAGCAAGCTTGATTAAGGGGGAAATAGAACATAAATATATAATATTAAAATATTATATTCATTCATTTATTATTTTATTCACTCAATTGAGATATATTTATTGATTAGAAACTGTGTATCAGGAAGAAAGAGAAAATAGTGATGAACAGTGATTCTTGTACTATAGATTATGTACACTGAAATACAAATAAATGCTCATAATATGATCAGAATTTGTGTGTTAAATATAAATTCTTGAAACCAAGGACATATACTGTGAAGGAAAGCCTAGTGATTGCTGTCATGCAAACTCCAGAAGAAATCCTGAGTATGACTACCTACCTAGATTAACCCTCAAAATGATAGACTATCTGAAAAGGTCAATATCTACAAAGGAAACTAGAATAGTAAAGGTTTATCATGTAAAAAATGTCCTCCAGCAAAAAGATAAGATGTTTTGAAGAATTTATGCCAATCAATTCAACTTAGATGAAATGGATAAATTCCTTAAAAAAACACAATCACTAAATTTGTTCAAGAAAAAAATACATTAAAATATTAATATTTCTGTATCTGTAAAATAAATTGAGTCTGAAATTTTAAATCTTTCTACAAAGAAAATGCCAAGCCCTGATGACTTTGCTAGTGAAACCTCCAAACATTTCAAGAGAAATACCAGTCTTAAAACATTCAGAAATTAGAAAAGGAAGGAAGAAAGGGACAGAGGAAGGAAGGAAGAAATTTGTCCAGCTCATTTTATAGGGCTAACTTAACCCTGATATTAAAATCACTTATGATTACAAAAAAGAAAATTATAGAAAAATATGTTTTTCAATGAAAATACATGCAAAAATTCTAAGCAAAATTTTAGCAAATAAAATTCAATGATATGTAAAAATCAAAAATATATTATTAACTGAATTTGCTCCAAGAATTCATAGGTGTACAAATAAGCAAAAATGTACTTAAAAGTTATACTTAACTGTATATGTATTACACTTCAGCAAAATTTTTAAATGTCACCAGACAAAACATATTATAGCTGTTTTTCTTCCAAATGTCTAAGGAACAGGTGATGCTTTCATTCTATGAAGTTATGTTAATCTTCATTGACAAACTTAGAGATCAATTTTATTTGTGAACACAAATTTAAAAATTCTAAATAAAAGATTAGCATATTTAGTCCTTCTGAGTATTGAAAAACTATTACACTATGATTATATAGATTTTTTCTGAGAAATTTCAACATGAGGAGGGCTATCACTATAATTCTTCACTTAACAAAAGAGAAAAAATATTATATGATAAGGTTAAATAGATATTTGCTAAAATTTAAAAGCCACTTATAATAAGTCCTTAAGCATTATGTAATAGAATAAAACTCTTTAAATGATCGATAATATTATTTCTATACATACATATGCACATATGCACATGTAAAGATTATTATTTGTTTATTATTTTATTTAAATTTTGAGTAGCAAGTGTCATATTGAATAAAGAATGCTGAAACCATTTCTAGTAAAATCAGGAACATGAAAGACATGTCTACCATTTTCATCATCATTAAAAATTCTTATAATTATCATCTCTCCATTAAGGCCTTCCCTAACTACTCTGTCTAAAATTCAGTCCCCGCCCTCATTCCAAGCTTTTCTGTTCCCCTTTTATACTTTCTCTTCAGCCTCTGTCATTATCCACTATTATCTAATATTTCTTTTGCTTATGTCTGTCTTCCTTAAGAATATATATTTTGTCTGTTTTATTCACAGGTATATCCTTAATACCCACACAATGCCTGTGCATTACCCTCTCAATAAATAATTTCTACATAATGAGTTATGTAACAAGACAAGATTATGAAGCAGTAAGCTTAAATATTGGAAGACAAAAATTCACTTTTTTTATTAGTAGATGATAATATTGAATACCTAGAAAACCCAACATAGACTTATAATGTAACCATTAAATTTAATAAAATAATTGGACAAGGTGGCTGGAGATGAGTATACAAAATCAAGATTTTTTTCTTTGTATTGTAACATGCATTTAAAAATGAAGATGGGGCAAATGTCTCATTCATGGGGACAAATAAAAATTGCAAATACAAAGGTAACATAAAATTTTAAAGTAATATAAAAAGACAGAACCTATATAATAAAAATTCTAAAAAGAAATAAAACACTATATTATTTTAGTAATATATTTTAGATATAAATTCTTAATATCTTACAATATAAATGTTTTCTATATTAGTATAACTAAAACAATTCAAACTATAATTCCAATATTTTTGGAAATTGGTTTATAAAATTTATATTAAAAAAAGTATGTCTCATAATATCCATGAAAAAATTTTAATCTACAATGTTGGACAACTTTTCTTAAGAGACAGTAAAATTTACTATCAAGTTATTGCAATCAAAATAATATGGGGCTAATTTGAGGATAAATAGAGCAAAGAACAAAATAAAGGGCCTATACTAACTCCAAACATAATGTGAAATAACATATGACTAAAATGAAATGAAATTTCTATGGGAGAAGACTGGTCTACTTAACAAATTATGCAGGAAAAAACATTCTGTTCATTTGGAAGAAAATAAAAAATCAAACACCTCATACAATACAAAAATAAATATAAGATGGATTAAATTTAAATGCAAAGGATAAAAATTAAATTATTAGACTATAACTTAGTAGACTTTTTCACAACCTCATTCACAGTAAGGGAAGTCTTCTAAAGTCAAACAGGAAATCCAGAAAACATAAAAGAAAAGACAGACATTGCATGCAATGACATTATATGCAAAAGACTAAGGCTAAGTGAAATCAATGCATACCAAAGGCTTAGGTTGGAGGATATTTAACTAAGGTGGCTGTCAAAAAATCAATACCTTTAATATTAAAAGCTTTAAGTTTTGTCAATAAACCTATTATAAATAAATAGAAATAGAAAAATGGGCTAAGAATATGAACAGACTAATTTACAGAAGAGGAAATACAAATGTCCAATAAATACTAAAAGGCAATCATAGTCTATCATGATAATGCATATACAAAAAAATTATACTCTATTTTATCTATAAAAATGCAAATTTTGCAAGTATAATAACATCATAGACTGGGGAGAATATAGAGAAACCGTCACTCTCATAAATTTCTAGTAAAAACATGAATTAATACAAACTTTTAAAGTGGTAATCTTTTGGTATGTGTTTAACACATGCCACACCTACTAAGATGTTATTGAAATGGTTCCAAGGTATATTAAACATAAAAATGAGTATGTCAAGTTCCTCTCTGTGTAAAATAGGATGATAGATTTAGTACATATTGTATTAGAATAGTTTACAGCTATAAAAAGTAGAATCAGACATAAACAAGTCACATTGCTTGCTGAATTGAGTGGGAGGGAGAAAGACTTGATGGACTAGTCTTGGAAACAGCACATATCACTACTAATCACTTTAATTAGCTAGAACTCAGGCATGTGACCACATGAAATTGCAAAAGAGACTGAGAAAATGTAATCTATCTGTGCCCAAGAGGAAGAGAAGAAGGTTTTAATGGACTGTTAACAGTCTCTGTGATAGATAGAAATATAGATAGATGATGATATTAATAGATAATAGACATTGGGCAAGCTATCTGACTGTATCTTTAACTATACCACATAAATTCAATATAATCATAATTGTTATTTCTGGCAGAAATTATAAGAAACTCTGAATAAGGATTGTGCTATTATTTCAGAATCAAATAGAAGAGAGTGAGAGTTTTATTGTATTTTATACCTCTCTGGACATATGCTCCCTAAACATATATATTTTTTACCCTTTATCCCCCCAAAAAGAGACTACAGGATGTAAGTAAAAAGACTAGATCCCATATGTCTTCTTTGTTTCTCTATGCATTTAAACTGAATAGATACATTTATAATAACTAATAAGCACATAACAAAAAATAACTGCTAAAAGTACACTGAAAAAAATACACGTATTTTTCCACAAGCAACTTGACAAGCTATCTTATTAAAATGAAAAGGTCAGTATATAAAGATATATAAACTAGGCTGTTTATTGCATCTTTGTCAAGGCAGATGTAACAACATCTCTTGATGGAACCTGAAAAATTAGTGGCAAACATAGTATGGAAAAGCAATTCTCACACTTTTTTGGTTTCATAATCCTTTCACACTTTTAAAACTTATTAAAGACTTCCAAGACTTTCTGTTTATGTGGGTTGAATTTATCACTATTTTTCATATTAGTATTTCACTAAGAAATTTAAATTTTTAATAACTCATTTGAAATAAAAATAAACTTACCATATATTAACACATAACATATTTTATTTAAAAATGGATATTTTCACAAAATAAAAAATGTTTATTGAAAAGAGTGGAACTGTTATATTTTTGCAAGTCTCTAATGACTGTCTTTATAAAATACAGCTTCAATCAGCTTTTACATTTTTAATCTGCTGCTGTGTGTTATGTTGGCTGATATACATGAAAAACACTCAGCCACACATAGATATTTAGTTGCAAAAGGGGAGATTAGTTTAATAGCATTTTCAGATCATTTTTCTGTTCTTCTTTGGTATTATACCAAAACGTAACAAGTAACTGTTAATTAAGGGTTAACTGCAATGTAAAATCTGAAATCTATATCAGTGAATTTTTTGTGCAGTTAGATTAAAATATTTATTTTGCACTTTAAGCAGCTCTTTTACCCTTTTATGATTTTGAAGTATCATGCATTGATCATTTGGGAAATATTGGTTCATTAAGTTATAGCAGACCTCCCAAATGTTGACACATCATTATATAATATAAAAGAATCAACTCTATTAATATACCAATGATGTTCAGGGTGGTAGATAAAAGTATTCTAAAATTGCTTATAAGTTTGAACTTGATCATCAACAAAAAAAAATCATCAGTTGTTTTCCTTGAAGTGACAGGCTCACTTTGTTCATTTGTAAATCTTATTTCATTTAATTTCCAATACCCAGATATAAATAACCAGTTTTTCAGTCTTTATTTTTTCTTAAAAACAGTGCTTCATGGAAAGCGCAGCTGCCTTTAAGCTCACAAGTCAATTACAGATGAGCTTTTCCTTGAGGCAGCCATCATGCTTCAGTCTGCCAGAAACACGCTTCATGCAGTCTTCTCATTTCACCAGCCAGAATATTAAAGGGGCATATACTCAAGGCAATGGCAACCCACTCCAGTACTCTTGCCTGGAAAATCCCATGGACAGAGGAGCCTGGTGGGCTGCAGTCCACGGGGTCGCACAGAGTCGGACACGACTGAAGCGACTTAGCAGCAGCAGCATATACTCAGGGGTTGAGACTCAATATTATTAATTTTTACTATCTCATCAAAAGACATTCTTCAGTGAAACTGACTTCAAACAGAGAGTGTCTGGTGGTAAAGAGTAATTAACTGCCAGTGCAGTTTAATGTGGAGAAGGCAATGGCACCCCACTCCAGTACTCTTGCCTGGAAAATCCCGTGGATGGAGGAGCCTGGTGAGCTGCAGTCCATGGGGTTGCAAAGAGTTGGACACGACTGAGCGACTTCACTTTCACTTTTCACTTTCATGCATTCAAGAAGGAAATGGCAACCCACTCCAGTGTTCTTGCCTGGAGACTCCCAGGGATGGGGGAGCCTGGTGGGCTGCCATCTCTGGGGTTGCACAGAGTCGGACACGACTGAAGCGACTTAGCAGCAGCAGCAGCAGCAGCAGCAGCAGCAGCAGTTTAATGTGACTGCCTTGATTTATGCTAAGTGGCACTAGTGGTAAAGAACCCACCTGCCAATGCAGGAAACATAAAGATGCAGGTTCGGTCCCTGGGTTGGTAAGATACCCTGGAGTAGGAAATGGCTACCTACTCTAGTATTCTTGCCTGGAGAAACTCATGGACAGAGGAGCATGGAGGGCTACAGTCCGTGGAGTTGCAGAGTCGGACGTGACTGAAGGGACTTAGCACAGTCCAAGTTTGGATCAGTGATATCAACTCTTTAGCTGTGTGACTTAGGAGACACTTACTTAATTCTAGAGAGGCTCAGTTTTTTGTTTTGTTGCTGTTGTTGTTTTTATCTGCAAAAAGTAAAGCAATCACACAATTTAAGTGCCCAATACGTAGTTCACAAATTTCGAATACAGACTGGAGTATTAATATGCAGCACCTCAGATGAGCATAGAGTTGAACAGTTGTAAAATCTACTGGGGAGTTGGCTGGCTGACAGAATTAGAAATAAAACCATAGTTTTACGATAATTGTGACACAATGATTTGGCTATCTGAGTTTTAGTTTTTCAGTCCCCAGAATGAGAACATCATATCTTTTCATCTCAGTAGTAGCTGAAGGCAAAATCTAGGCTGTCCAGACTATAAGAAGGAGGTAAAATACCCAAACATTTTCTGGATTTTGGCTGTTTATGGACCCTATTTGACCCATATATGCACCCAGTTATTCTCAAGTAGAATGTTGAAGAGCTGCATGATAGAAAACTTGTATAGAGCACTCTTAAGAACTTTTGAAAAAATGTACTTTGTTTAGATTCTTATACTTGACTGTGAATCAGTTTAAATTTTAAGTAATAATATACAGTAACACAAAAGTAAAGAGTGGTTAGTTATTTCTAAATGATGAAGTAATCATTGGTTTTTATTTTCTTTTTATGTTACTCTGTTTTTCTACCATTAGCATTTTTGTTTACTGTTTTAAAGTTATTTAAAATTGTTTTAAAAACAGACAAAGCACAGTGAGCTTGGTTTATGGAATTTTATTGCAATTTTGCACAGCATTTAAATTTTCAAAGGATTAGTTAAAATTTGAAAAGAACAGTGCATTTACCTTGGCAAAGGGAGAAAATAGACTTTGTAGTGGTTTTAGCCTTTCATCCACAACTTTTAGGAAAAGACTGCCTACCCAAAAGCCATTAGTTTAATGACACAATGTAAGTGTTATTCTGGGAAGTAGAACGCTGTGATTAAACCTGTGCTAAATCTCTGCCACCCTTGGGGGTTTGCTCTCGTCCTAACAAAGAGTGCTCAAGTCAGGCATGGAACAGCCTTCAGTGCAGCATACGGTTTGTAGGTCTTGTCTTGACATCCCCAAGTGCTTCTTTGACCTCCAAAGCCCTTCCGGGGGCAGCTGTTCACCCTGAAGACTTTCCTCCCCTGAGAAATCCATCTTCGGAAGGTTGTGAGCTGCTCGTTCCTCAGAAATCTCCTGTTCATTTGGCAGCTGGAAGTGGTTTCCTCTCTCGGCTATAGAAAAGGGAAAAAATAACTTCCTTAGAGCGCTCTGACAAAGGCAGCAACCAACTTCTACTTTGGGGGAAATGCATTGGATTTTTAGAAGGAAACTGAATCCTGAAGATGACTTTTACTTTTGACGTTGGTCTGGGGCTTCAGAGAGATTAGGTATTTTAGGGAGAACTCAGTCATCTCCACCCTCCTCGTTTTACAGAGGAGGAAACGTGGGTGCAGAGAGCAGGAGTGACAGAGCCAGTGTCGCGCAGCTGGTTAGCAGCCACGTCAGGGCCTGACTTCAGTTGCACTGGCTACTTCCGCATGGTGACCAGCGGCTTCCAAAGGTATTAGCTATATGTTATCAGCAAAAAACAGTCAAGCAAAAAATAACCCTGCGTACATTCTGCAAAGCTGATCAGTAAGGAAGTGGAGATTTAAATCTCTATATTTGAACGTTAAAAGTGGGTCCCACTGTTCTATCAGTGTTGTTCCCGGAGTCCATGGATAAGCCTCTCTCACTTTAACTTCATTCAGGCTGACTTATCAGCACCTCCGCACACTGGCAGGCACCAGAAAAAACTTAGATGAATGAATACTGATTGGGAAGCCAGTAGTGGATTAGACGTCTAATGTATGGGAAAGTGCTCTGAAAGCCTGTGAAAGGTTAGATTCCCTGTAAAAAGGGAATAGCCTTACACAGACATGCATTCCATTGTCCCATGTCTTACAGACACCGAGATGTATATATATATATATTTTTTTTTTTACTGTATTTTGACTTGCTAATCCAGAGATTGATAAAATATACTCAATGAGGTAAATTATGTTTATTCTCTTGAGATTAAAAACCGTTATTGTTTATTAACATCTAGTAACTATGACGGATAAGGCAATGGCAACCCACTCCAGTACTCTTGCCTGGAAAATCCCATGGACGGAGGAGGCTGGTGGGCTGCAGTCCATGGGGTGGCTAGGAGTCGGACATGACTGAGCGACTTCACTTTCACTTTTCACTTTCACGCATTGGAGAAGGAAATGGCAACCCACTCCAGTGTTCTTGCCTGGAGAATCCCAGGGACGGGGGAGCCTGGTGGGCTGCCGTCTCTGGGGTAGCACAGAGTCAGACACGACTGAAGCGACTTAGTAGCAGCAGCAGCAGCAGCAGCAGCAGCAGTAACTATGAACCTCTCATTATTAAAGTAGGAGTGGTTGATTCACAATTTTTCAAGACATTGGCCCACCAAAATACAAAAACTGTAGATCATTTTCCAAAATCTTTTTGCTTACCAAAATCATTTTAAATCAAATTGAAACCTGTGAAGTCTTTATATCAGGTATGTGGTTGCAACATTTATTATATAAGCATGCTTTCCTCTTTTACTTTTAAGACATAACAAGTACAAACTGGAGCCTATTATACAGAGTGAAGTAAGCCAGAAAGAAAAACACCAATACAGTATACTAACGCATATATATGGGATTTAGAAAGATGGCAATGATAACCCTGTATGCGAGACAGCAAAAGAGACACAGATGTATAGAACAGTCTTTTGGACTCTGTGGGAGAGGGAGAGGGTGGGATGATTTGGGAGAATGGCATTGAAACATGTATAATATCATATATGAAACGAGTCGCCAGTCCAGGTTCAATGCATGATACTGGGTGCTTGGGGCTGGTGCACTGGGACGACCCAGAGGGATGGTACGGGGAGGGAGGTGGGAGGAGGGTTCAAGATGGGGAGCATGTGTATACCTGTGGTGGAGTCATGTTGATGTATGGCAGAACCAATACAATATTGTAAAGTAATTAACCTCCAATTAAAATAAATAAATTTATATTAAAAAACACAATCATAACCAAGAAGAATTTAAAAAATAATAAATAAAATAGAATCTTAAATAACATTTACCTCACACTTTAATATAGGATTAGTAGAAAATGGTCAACTTTGAAATTACCTGAGTTGAAAAACAAATACAGTGAAGTCAGTCACCTCACTGTTTCTGAAACACACTAGGTTCACTTTCATCTTGGGACAATATCCACTCTCATCAGTACCTAATTATTACTGCTAGAATTCCCACCCCACTCCTCCTAACTCCTTAGGGCCTCTATCAAACATCACCACCTCCACAGTACCATTATGTATTACAACACACACTACCACCATCTTCTCGCCACCTGAAATGCACTATAAAATAAGGGAAAGACCTCGACTCTTGTAGTCAGAAAGCCCTGGTTTTCTTCCCAACCACACTGCTGACCGGCTGGGTGAACAATTTTGTCCTCAGTAAAACTATAAATGGTGGTAACATTACTTACTTCAAAATATCCTTATCAGAAGACGAAATGTTGCATATGAAACTGCCTGGCACATAAGAAGTGCCCAATAAGAGTTAGATTCTTTCCTCCCATTCATATTTAGCAGCTGCCTGAACGCCAACTTATTATATTCTATAATTATCCAGCGTGAAAATCTTGCTTCTACAACATGGCCCTTGAAGTCACCTGCTTCTCCCTGTTCAACCACCAGGACCCGCCAAAGATGCTAAGCTCACCAAAGTAGTTAGGCAGTCAACTCATTTCAAGCTGGGGACTAAAGAATACAATGCCATATTTTTTTAAAATTAGCAGTTCATCTCTTTCCCAAGCCAAATTAAGCTTATTTTGATAATTAATTCCCTTGATTGAAATGGATGTGGCTTAGTAGTAGCTAGAGAAACAGTTATTAAGACAAATCTTCAAAAATAATAATAAATGAAGGAGTCATGCGCATCCATGTACCTTGCTGACCCTGCAGGAGTGCCCCCGGTTGCCGCCTCCACCCGGAGCTGGCACAGATGTAGATGACCGTGCGTATGTACTCGGACCCGCAGAGCTTCCTGGATCCTTCAGTCCTTGCTTCTGAAATGGCAAGCATAACAGAGAAGGTAAATAACATAAAAATGAAACCTCTCATTTTGCTGAGGACTGAATGAGAGTCTGATATGGTGAATACTGTCAAACCAAGTTTTGAAGTTGCCCTCCCACTCTCGGCCAATGTATATGAACTTTCCTGCCATTTTATTGGTCAATATCTCACTTTAATGATATTTGCTAAGCACATAGGTGATACCATGAAGTTTTGAAAATGAGTTTTTATGATTATTGCTAGTTATTCAGTCACTTCCGACCAGCATCACTTACTATTTAGCTGCATCCATGAGACAACAGGACACTTGGAAGACATCATGGAAAACATATGGACTTTAAAGGTAGGCAAGTCTGAGTTTCAGTGTTAGCCTTACCCCTTACTGAGTGATATAGGGCAAGTTTTAAACATTTTAAGCCTCAATAATCATGTCTATAGGGGCTTCCCTGGTAGCTCAGTTGGTAAAGAACCCGCCTGCCATGCAAGAGACCCCGGTTCAATTCCTGGGTAGGGGAGATCCCCTGGAGAAGGGATAGGCTACTCTCTCCAGTAATTTGGGGCTTCCCTGGTGGCCCAGACAGTAAAGAATCCGCCTGCAATATGGGAGACCTGGGTGATCCCTGGGTTGGGACGATCCCCTGGAGGAGGGCATGGCAACCCACTCCAGTATTCTTGCCTGGAGAATCCCCATGGACAGAGGAGCCTAGTGGGCTACAGTCCTAGGGGTCACAAAGAGTCAGACACAACTGAGCAATCAAGCACAATCATGTCTATAGAATGGGAAGACCTACCTCAGAAGGGTTTTTGTAAGTATTGAAAGCACCATCTATTTCAAAGCAATGAGAATGCACACTTAAGAATTCAGGTTCTCATGTTTTGGGCTTGAATCCTGCTTTCCCACTTGCCAGATCTAGAATCTCAATCAAGATATTTAACATCTCCAAGCATCCTTCACTGTGATGTTGCATTGATAACAGTGACTACTTCCTAGAGCTAATGAGATAATGTGTCTCCTGCTTGACAAAATAAACAGCCAATAATTATTGATTGTCTGCTTGTCTTATCATCCAGACAAAGTAGAAAGATAATGTTCCTTTAGAATTCAGGATTGTTTCTCTGACTAGAATCTTCCTTGCTATTCTTTACCCTATGACTTAGGTATGCCTTTATCACCACATGTTTTTATAATAGAAAACTGAATTCATAATCTCAAACAGCTAAATAATGAAATTTCTCTTCCAGTAATCCTCTGAAAGCACTAGCTCTTGCAAAGCTTTTACCTACACTGAAAATTCTAGAATTTGAGATATTAAAGAATTATTGTCTCCTTTTTTAGGAAATTAGACAAGTAATTATTCAGTTGATTTTGCTGAGTCTTTGTGATGGTGGTAGTTTAGTCACTAAGTCGTGTCTGACTCTTGCAAACCCATGGACTGTAGCCCACCAGGCTCCTCTGTCCATTGGATTCTCCAGGCAAGAATACTGGATTAGGTTGCCATTTCCTTCTCCAGTCTTTGTGATAGTTGAAAAAATCACTTGAGCCTGTGGATTAAGATCAATTCACCCATAATATTTGTGGCATTGCTGTTCTTCAGTAAGGAAGCTAGAGAACATAACAAAATAATCTATGCTGCCATTGGACGCATCTCTGATTCTGAAAAATAGAATACTGTTTCAAAGAAGTGAGGCTTTCTTTGTCTCTCTGGCTGCAGTATAGGTAATGGGTGAAGGGAGACAATGTTTGAGGCAAGGGAAACAAAAAAGGCTTTTGCAATAATTTAGATGAGATACAATGGTGTCTTAAACTAAGGTCCTGGTAGAGGGGATGGGGCAAAAAGATAATTAGATAACTGAAGGATTTGGTACTGACTGTGCAACAGAGGTAAGGGAGAGAGCAGCCATAAGTTGTACTTGGGTTTCTGGTGTGCACAGCTGAGAGGTAGAGTGCTTATTTGCTAAGAAAATCACCAAGGTGCAGGGATGTTTTTTGACATCAAGCAGAGGTATCTTATCTTTTATGGGCCAAAACTGCAGGTTACTCTGTGTCATTTGTCAGCTCCAGAGGGACATCTGCATGACCAAGTCTAGTATACTCACATCAGCAATTATCCAGCAATGTATTTCCAACTTTTTCCTTTCTCTGGAGACTTATACAGCCCAACTTGATAAAGCTAGTTTTCACAAAGCACTGCAGTAAAGTGGGCTATGCTTCTGCAAAACTCAAAAGAAAATTATTCAGCCAAGGAATGACCTCTACCCTAGATACTGGATATACTCTGTTTTCTCTGAACTCTGCTATCACCCTTACTTGATCTCCTAAGGCTCAAAATAGTCTCCTCTTTTGCCAGCTCTAAAGACCTCATCAGGGCTCTTGCTAATCTGAGATGAAGACCTGAACTCAGCCTGTGACCAAATGCAGGCAAGCTAACCAGCCATGTCAATTATCCAGATGAAAAAGCTACTGCCAAGAATGAGAGTGCCAGCTGCAGAGCCTCAGATTCAGGAGCTTACTTTGTTTTCCCCATTTGTGAGTTGACAGAGGATTGAATTACTTAAAGAACTCTTTTGAACTTGAAATTCTAAGTGTTGTTATAATTGGCTGATTCTGTTACTCCCACCCCGAAAAACGTTCAGTGGCTCAGCATTACCTGGAGAATAAAATGCAGTCTGGCATTTAAGGCTCTCCACTCAGGTGCCCAAATATGACTCCTTTCACATCCTTCAAGGTCCAATCAGAGAGGAGACAACCCAAATGAAAATTAATCTTTCTAACCTCTTGACCAACAACAGTTTGTTGCTTGTACCTCTAAATGGAGCCCTTACTCCATTTTGTTGGGAGGTTAACGCAACTTTTTCTCCTCAGCAGCAACAGTTTGTAACTCAAGTCACTATCTACATGCCTTTGACTGTGTAATGGCTTCTCTGAGCTTTAGTTTCCTCATCTGCGAGGAGATAATATTTGTCTTGAAGATGGTACAAACTGACGTAAGTAAAGCACCTGGCATGATATATGATGCTTAATATACACTCAAGTAAATTAACAATTCATATGCAAGAGATCAGAACATGTAAATTTGGGTCAAAACTAGCTAAAAAATATAATTTGGGGTCTTTTATGCATAACTCTCAACCTCAAAGTTTATCCATGAATTTGCAGTCTTTTTTCCCCTGTTATTCTTCCCTTTCCTTCTTTCCTCTCTTCTTTTCCACTTATTTCCTCTTTAGAAATAAGTTCAAAAAAGGAAGAAACTTAGAGTACTCTTTCCTAAAGTATTGTCTTCTGGACATGAATCTTTTCCAATGATTTTTAGAGAATAAAGTACCCCATTCCAATGTTCCCTTTCCTGAAGATCAGTAAAGTTTACTAATATAGTCAGGGCTCAAACAAGACTTGTTAGGAAACTTCTTTAACTTTGTTTAACTCAGTGTTTCACAAACTTATTTGGCTCTAAAAAATTTCACTGTGAAATTGATTAATACCTGGGATAGTCATGAATTGCTAGAGTAGATGTGTCTCTGTGCTAAGTTGCTTCAGTCGTGTCTGACTCTGTGTGACCCCATGGACTGCGGCCCGCCAGGCTCCTCCATCCATGGGATTCTCCAGGCAAGAATATCGGAGGGCTTGCCATTTGCTTCCCCAAGACATGTCTCTAGTTCCAAGCAAATGGTAGGATTATATTTCTCTGAACTTTAAACTTATTTGTGGCCACGAGACACAGTTTAGCAAATAAAATGTGAGTGGAAGGGACACACGTCACCTCTCCCTGGCATTTAAGGATCACTGCATGGTTCCCCAGTTCCACCACTCTCTTCCTGCCTTGGTGACCAACAACAGTCCTGATGACAGAATCTGGTCTCTGAGTCAGAACAATATGGATCAGGGCCGCCTGATAACCTGTAATGAACAGGTAATATGAATGAGAAGTCTTTATTAGTTAAAGCCACTGATATAGAGTAATTATTGATTGCAGCAACATCAGCAAAGTAAGATGAATTATTTGGCCTTAATAACTGGCTTTAATTATCACACATTCAAAATCATCAATTACATGAAGGTCCACAATTAACATGACCCGAAATTTCAAATTAACAACTAGACAGTGAATTCAGTAAACTTTTCACCTATATACTGCTTATAGAGGAACTGTGGTAAGAAGAATGCCTAATAGACGGTTTGGGGAACAGACTGGCAGAAAAGTTGTAAATACTGTCTGTAGCATTAGATGTGGGAAATTTTATCTCAGTTCTGTCATTTTATATCTGTGTGACCTCAGGAAATACATATGACTCTGAATCTGTTTCTTCATTTATAAAATGTAGATAACACTGCTGACTTCACTAGGCTAGTTGTCAGGATTAAAGTGTGAAAGAGCACTGATCAAGAGTCTCTAGCACAAAGAGAACTTTTAATAAATTGATCACTGATGTAATCATAATAATTCTACCAAATATTATTGTACCATACCATAGTGATCTTGGTGTTAGAATGCTCGAGTTTTATCATTGCCACTTTAGTTTTTAGTTGAGAGAGGATGAGAAAGTGATTTAACCTGTATTACATTTTCTAATTTGTAAATTGAAAAACATCACAGCATCAAATGAAGTAATGTTAATTATATACTGACAAATTATGTAGCATACCATACAAAGCTACTTTGTGGTAATGTTGATTGTGAGATCACTGTATAAATTCATTAGCAAACACTAACTTATTTTTATCATTTTTTAACACAGAGTTAGTGCTGCTACTCCTTGGCTAATATTCCTACCTACTGCTTCCAGGGTGCTTTTTTTAAATGGCACCACTATACACTCAACTATTCTCATGGGTCATTCACAACTCCTCATGCTCCCTCACTCTTCACTGACTGAATCCTCCTGCACACACATTAAATCACAAAGTCTCATTACTTCTAAATGTCCCTCTGGTCCACCCACTACTGTATATCCCCTTTGCCATTATCTAAACTTCCTTTCAGTTCAGTTAAGTTGCTCAGTCGTGTCCGACTCTTTGCAACCCCATGGACTGCTGCATACTTGGCCTCCTTATCCATCACCAACTCCCAGAATTTACTCAAACTCATGCCCATTGAGTCGATGATGCCATCCAACCATCTCATCCTCTGTTGTCCCCTTCTCCTCCCTCCTTCAACCTTTCCCAGCATCAAGGTCTTTTCAAATGAGTCAACTCTTCACATCAGGTGGCCAAAGTATTGGAGTTTCAGCTTCAACATCAGTCCTTCCAATGAACACCCAGGACTGATCTCCTTTAGAATGGACTGGTTTGATCTCCTTGCAGTACAAGGGACTCTCAAGAGTCTTCTCAAACACCGCAGTTCAAAAGCATCAATTCTTTGGGACTCAGCTTTCTTCTTAGTCCAACTCTCACATCCATACATGACTACTGGAAAAACCAAAGCTTTAACTAGACGGACCTTTGTTGGCAAAGTAATGTCTCTGCTTTTCAATATGCTGTCTAGGTTGGTCATGGATTTTCTTCCAAGGAGCAAGCATCTTTTAATTTCATGACTTCAGTCATCATCTGTAGTGATTTTGGAGCCCCCCAAAATAAAAAGTCTGTCACTGTTTCCGCTGTTTCCCCATCTATTTCCCATGAAGTGATAGACTAGATGCCATGATCTTCGTTTTCTGAATGTTGAGCTTTAAGCCAACTTTTTCACTCTCCTCTTTCACTTTCATCAAGAGGCTCTTTAGTTATTCTTCACTTTCCACCCTAAGTGGTGTCATCTGCGTATCAGAAGTTACTGATATTTCTCCCAGCAATCTTGATTCTAGCTTGTGCTTCATCCAGCCCAGCATTTCTCATGATGTACTCTTCATATAAATTAAATAAGCAAGGTGATAATATACAGCCTTGACATACTCCTTTTCCTATTCGAAACCAGTCTGTTGTTCCATGTCCAGTTCTAACTATTGCTTCCTGATCTACATACAGCTTTTTCAAGAGACAGGTCAGGTGGTCTGGTATTCCCATCTCTTTAAGAATTTTCCACAGTTTGTAGTGATCCACACAGTCAAAGGCTTTGGCATAAGTAAATAAAGCAGAAGTAGATGTTTTTCTGGAACTCTGTTGCTTTCTTGATGATCCAACAGATGTTAGCAATTTGATCTCTGGTTCCTCTGCCTTTTCTAAAACCAACTTGAACATCTGGAAGTTCACATACTATTGAAGCCTGGCTTGGAGAATTTTGAGCATTACTTTGCTAATGTGTGATATGAGTGCAACTGTGTGGTAGTTTTAGGATTCTTTGACATTGTCTTTCCTGGGGATTGGAATGAAAGCTGACGTTTTCCAATCCTGTGGCCACTGCTGAGTTTTCCAAATTTGCTGGCATATTGGGTGCAGCACTTTCACAGCATTATCTTTTAGGATTTGAAATAGCTCAACTGGAATCCCATCACCTGCACTAGCTTTGTTTGTAGTGATGCTTCCTAAGGCCCACTTCACTTCACATTCCAGGATGTCTGGCTCTAGGTGAGTGATCACACCATCGTGATTATCTGGATCATGAAGATCTTTTTTGTATAGTTCTTCTGTGTTTCTTGCCACCTCTTCTTAATATCTTCTGCTTCTGTTAGGTCCATACCATTTCTGTCCTTTATTGTGGTCATCTTTGCACAAAATATTCCCTTGGTATCTCTTATTTTCTTGATGAGATCTCTCGTCTGTCCCATTCTATTGTTTTCCTCTATTTCTTTGCACTGATTACTGAGGAAGGCTTTTTTTTTATCTCTCCTTGCTATTCTTTGGAACTCTTCATTCAAATGGTATATCTTTCCTTTTCTCTTTTGCCTTTCACTTCTCTTCCTTTCACAGCTATTTGTAAGCCTTCCTCAGACAACCATTTTGCCTTTTTGCATTTCTTTTTCTTGGGGATGTTCTTCTTCATTGCCTCCTGTACAATGTCATGAACCTCCATCCATACTTCTTCAGGGACTCTGTATCTAATCCCTTGAATCTATTTGTCACTTCCACTGTATAATTGTAAGGGATTTGATTTAGGTCATACCTGAATGGTCTAGTAGTTTCCCCTACTTTCTTCAGTTTAAGTCTGAATTTGGCATTAGGGAGTTCATGGTCTGAGCCACAGTCAGCTCCCAGTCTTGTTTTTGCTGACTGTATAGAGCTTCTCCATCTTTGGCTGCAAAGAATATAATCAATCTGTTTTCAGTATTGATCATCTGGTGATGTCCATGTGTAAAGTCTTCCCTTGTGTTGTTGGAAGAGGGTGTTTGCTATGACCAGTGCATTCTCTTGGTAGAACTCTATTATCCTTTGCCCTGCTTCATTCTGTATTCCAAGGCCAAATTTGCCTGTTACTTCAGGTATCTCTTGACTTCCTACTTTTGCATTCCAGTCCCCTATAATGAAAAGGACATCTTTTTTAGGTGTTAGTTCCAGAAGGTCCTATAGATCTCCATAGAACCATTCAACTTCAGCTTTTTCAGCATTACTGGTTGGGGCATAGACATGGATTACTGTGATATTGAATGGTTTGCCTTGGAAATGAAGAGAGATCATTCTGTCGTTTTTGAGACTGCATCCAAGTACTGCATTTCAGACTCTTTTGTTGGCTGTGATGGCTACTCCATTTCTTCTAAGGGATTCTTGCCCATAGTAGTAGATATAATGGTCTTCTGAGTTAAATTCACACATTCTAATCCATTTTAGTTTGCTGATTCCTAAAATGTTAATTTCACTCTTGCCATCTCCTGTCTGACCACTTCCAATTTGCCTTGATTCATGGACCTAATATTCCAGGTTTCTATGCAATATTGTTCTTTACAGCATTGGACTTTACTACCATCTCCAGACATATCCACAGCTGGGTGTTGTTTTTGCTTTGGTTCTGCTTCTTTATTCTTTCTGGAGTTATTTCTTCACTGATATCTGGTAGCATATTGGGCACTTACCTACCTGGGGAGTTCATCTTTCAGTGTCCTATTTTTTTGTGTTTTCATAATTTTCATGGGGTTCTTAAGGCAAGAATATTGGTTTGCCATTTCCTTCTCCAGTGGACCACATTTTGTCAGACTTCTAATCTATACTTCCATTTAGATTACGGCAATGGCCTCTCACTTGGCCTCACATCCTTCATCAATCCATTCTCTATACTGCTGCCAGAACACATGATTATTACCCACATTGAAGATTCTTCTATGATTTTTTGTTTTCCTCAATAAAAAGTAAAAATTCCTTTCACATGGCCTGCAAGACTTTTTATGATCTGGCAGTACCCGTATAGGTCTTTGATACCCTGAAATTGTAAATGGTCCACCTATAGCAAATATCTGAGTTTTTGGGAAAGTTCATGTTCTCTACCTTTCTGGCCTTTCACATACTATTTTCTTCATTTAAAACTCCTTCTCCTCCCCTTTTTAAAACTGGTTAACTTCTACACTACAAGTATCTGTAGAACCAATATTGAAATACCATTTATCTAGATAACTCTGCATAATCTTATGGTTAAAAATTTACCATTCATTTTAGTGATTTTTAAAATGCCCTATCAGTGAGAATTAAATGAGCAGCTAAAAATAGTTTTATTAGTGATCTCAGAAACAGTAATATATAATGCTTCATTTTGTATTGACAGAGAATTTTTATTCTTTTTATGTTTGCATTGTTATTTTGGGCTTTTAGAAATTGTTAAAGCAATCATCAGAATATATGTAATAATTTAGAAAATTCACTAAAACTATTATTGAGTTACGATGAAAGGTCCCTAAAGTATCCTGGGATCATTTGTTCTTCCTGGTATAATGGCATCATATCTTTTAACAGCTGGCTTATCCAAAGAACAGACAGACAAGGAGAAAGTACATTTTTCATGAGACATTACTGATGCTACCTAAATGTCTCATCAATTTAAAAAATAAGCAGTGCTCATTTGATAAGATGCATAACCATGTTTTTAAAGGTTCCAATTTAATGAGCATGCTCTGCTTTCTATTAAACCCATGACTAGTTTCATGTAAATTGTTAGCCTTTTAGTTTTATCACCAACGGGGTAAGCCAACCTAAGCAAATGAAGACTAATAGCCTAGTAAATGTTCTATGGATCTGAGGGTGGATTTGAACATTGTACTATATCCTGAACAAACAAGACACGAAGCCCAGATGTTGTATTAAGGAACAAATGAGGTCATAAGCACAATCTGTATTTCCCACAGGAGGAGTTGGGCCTTGGCAAGGACCCAGCCAGCTGCTAAGGGCAAAGAGATTCTCAGAGCAAGAAGTGGGGATGTGGTCTGGGATCATCGAAGTGAGAACTACTTCTGAGGACCAACTTCATACAGGTATCTTGCTAAGTGCTTTACTCTGAAGGAAAACTGCTCCAAATTGTCAGTAAGAATACAATCTCACAAAAAGCAGCAGTAATGCTTACCCAGAGAAAGTGATCATAGATTTGTTTATACCTTTTGTCTTAAGGGAGAAAATGGATTTTATCTTGTTGTAGACAAAAAAGACCTTTGATCTATGTTTAGCAACTTTCAAGGCTCATTTTATAGATTTTCCACCATTAAAATGTTTTTACCCTCTGTGATATTGAGACATTTTGTTATGATGTTGAAGAAGTCATATTTAAGATATTAGACCATGTTATAATATAGGGAAAGCATAGCCAACACTTCTTATATTAATATGATAATTCATTTACTCAGCAAATATTTGTGGTAATAATTTCCCTGTAGAGGTGCTGTTCTAGGTGTTGAATATACAGTAGTGAGCAAAACACATAGTTCCTGCTCTCAAGGAGCTTACAGTCTAGAGAGGAGGCAGACACTATGCAAATGACCACAGAAATATTTAGCACAGCAGGTATGAATCTCAGTTCAGAAATTCAGGAATCCAAGGAATATATTTTCTATAACTCAGTTTCTAACTTTAAGTTTTCATTTCACTCATCTGGCAGAAATAAACAACACACCAAAAAAAGTTAATGTTAGTATCTCTCAGAGTTGGTTTTATTCCATTTCCAGGACATAATTCTAGCATCTTACTGTATGCCAAGGCCCATCTATCATCAAAGTGCTGCTTCTTGCTGGGTCATTAATCATCCTCTGTTGCTGCTTTTTCAGTTCCAGTGCTTCTTTGCTGTTTCTGCACATCATTCATCCCGTGGAGAATGGTTTTTTGAAGTTGCCTATGGTCCCTCCTAGATCTTACTACTTCCTGAACAGTACTTTTCAAAAGTAGGACATTGGCCCCTGCTGCTTCATGAATCCACAGGTCTCTCTCTTTTCCTCATTCCCCTCCCTCTCTAGCCCTACACATTCCCCTTCACATTCAAGATATTTGGAGCAAATTTAGCTTGTCTGGGTGGCAGGTCCTATAGGAGAAGCCCCAAAGTGTTTCTCCTGAAACTATGACGTATGAACTGAGATCTGAAGTGTGATGAAGAGATAACACATTGAAGAGGGGTGAGGAGCAAGGAGAGTGCTCCCAGCAAAAGGGGTCCATATGGCAAGGTCTAATAGCAGGGGATAGAAACTGAGAAAAACTGCTTTATTATTTGGAGATAATTCCCTGGTGGCTCAGATGGTAAAGCGTCTGCCTACAATGTGGGAGACCTGGGTTTGATCCCTGGGTTGGGAAGATCCCCTGGAGAAGGAAATGGCAACCCACTCCAGTACTCTTGCCTGGAGAATCCCATGGATGGAGGAGCCTGGTGGGCTAAAATCCATGGGGTCACAAAGAGTCAGACACGACTGAGCGACTTCACTATAGAAGAATACATACTCTTTTACGTTTTGCTGTATAAGACCTCAGAAAAACCATATAGGCATGAACCATTGACTACCAATAGTGGAAAATGTATAGGAGCTGTTCAAAGCTTTAGGTTTAAGTTCAAGCCTCTAAGTGAAGTTCAAGTTACTAGATATATGGTCTTTGGCAAATGATATCATCTCTTTAAGCCTTAATTATATCACCCGGAGCACTTTCTATGTGGCTCAGCAGAGAAGAATCCACCTGCCAATGCAGGAGACACAGTAGATAGGGTTTGTTCCTTGGGTAAGGAAGATCCTCTGGAGGAGGAAATGGCAGCCCACTCCAGAATTCTTGCCTGAAAATCCCATGGACAGAGGAGCCTTGCAGGCTACAGTCCACAGGGTCTCAGAGTCAGACATGACTGCGCGACTGAGCATGCATGCACATATCATCTGGAAAACAAAGATTATGATAATAATACAACTTCTTGTTCCACCTGTCTCATAGGATCACTGTTAGGGTATAATGTGACAATGGACTTGAAGTTGTTTTGCAAAATGCAAAGAACTTTAACATGCACATTGTTACTAGCAGGTTGATGGCAATCTATTCACGGTAGGATGCAACATTTTGAGAGACTCCTACTGGGACAAAATAGCAAATACTAGCGTTTTATCTCCCATTTATAATTGTAAGTAACTACATAGAGGTAGAGTGCTAAAGAAGCCTCTTGAGAATCCCTTGGACAGCAGGGAGATTACACTAGTCAATCCTAAAGGAAATCAACTCTGAATATTCATTGGAAGAACTAATGCTGAAGCTGAAACTCCAATACTTTGGCCACCTAATGTGAAGAGCCGACTCATTGGAAACAACTTTGATGCTGGAAAGATTGAAGGCAGGAGAAGGGGATGATAGAGGATGAGATGGTTGGATGGCATCACCGACTCAATGGACATGAATTTGAGCAAGTTCCAGGAGATGGTGAAGGACGAGAAAGCCTGGCATGCTGCAGTCCATGGGATCACAAAGAGTTGGCCATGACTGAATGACTGAACACCACTACCACCACCACCACCACAAAGATGAACCTAATGAACATACTAAGTATGGTGTACACATGGACATCACCAGATGGTCAACACCGAAATCAGATTGATTATATTCTTTGCAGCCAAAGATGGAGAAGCTCTATACAGTCAACAAAAACAAGACAAGGAGCTGACTGTGGCTCAGATCAAGTAGGGAAAACTGCTAGACCATTCAGGTATGACCTAAATCAAATCCCTTATGATTATACAGTGGAAGTGAGAAATAGATTTAAGGGCCTAGATCTGATAGATAGAGTGCCTGATGAACTATGGAATGAGGTTCGTGACATTGTACAGGAGACAGGGATCAAGACCATCGCCAAGAAAAACAAATGCAAAAAAGCAAAATGGCTGTCTGGGGAGGCCTTACAAATAGCTCTGAAAAGAAGAGAGGTGAAAAGCAAAGGAGAAAAGGAAAGATATAAGCATCTGAATGCAGAGTCCAAAGAATAGCAAGAAGAGATAAGAAAGCCTTCTTCAGTGATCAAGCAAAGAAATAGAGAAAAATAACAGAATGGGAAAGACTAGAGATCTCTTCCAGAAAATTAGAGATACCAAGGGAATATTTCATGCAAGGATGGGCTCGATAAAGGACAGAAATAGTATGGACCTAACAGAAGCAGAAGATATTAAGAAGAGATGGCAAGAATACACGGAAGAACTGTACAAATAAGATCTTCACGACCCAGATAATCATGATGATGTGATCACTAATCTCGAGCCAGACATCTTGGAATGTGAAGTCAAGTGGGCCTTAGAAAGCATCTCTATGCACAAAGCTAGTGGAGGTGATGGAATTCCAGTTGAGCTGTTTCAAATCCTGAAAGATGATGCTGTGAAACTGCTGCACTCAATATGCCAGCAAATTTGGAAAACTCAGCAGTGGCCACAGGACTGGAAAAGGTCAGTTTTCATTCCAATCCCAAAGAAAGGCAAGGCCAAAGAATGCTCAAACTACCACACAATTGCACTCATTTCACATGCTAGTAAGGTAATGCTCAAAATTCTCCAGGCCAGGCTTCAGCAATATGTGAACCGTGAACTTCCTGATGTTCAAGCTGGTTTTAAAAAAGGCAGAGGAACCAGAGATCAAATTGCCAACATCTGCTGGATCATGGAAAAAGCAAGAGAGTTCCATAAAAACATCTATTTCTGCTTTATTGACTATGCAAAAGCCTTTGACTGTGTGGATCACAATAAACTGTGGAAAATTCTGAAAGAGATGGGAATACCAGACCACCTGACCTGCCTCTTGAGAAACCTGTTTGCAGGTCAGGAAGCAACAGTTAGAACTGGACATGGAACAACAGACTGGTTTCAAATAGGAAAAGGAGTACGTCAAGACTGTATATTGTCACCCTGCTTATTTAACTTATATGCAGAGTACATCATGAGAAATGCTGGACTGGAAGAAACACAAGCTTGAATCAAGATTGCCAGGAGAAATATCAATAACCTCAGATATGCAGATGACACCACCGTTATGGCAGAAAGTGAAGAGGAACTAAAAAGCCTGTTGATGAAAGTGAAAGAGGAGAGTGAAAAAGTTGGCTTAAAGCTCAACATTCAGAAAACGAAGATCATGGCATCCGGTCCCATCATTTCATGGGAAATAGATGGGGAAATAGTGGAAACAGTGTCAGACGTTATCTTTTTGGGCTCCAAAATCACTGCAGATGATGACTGCAGCCATGAAATTAAAAGACTCTTACTCCTTGGAAGAAAAGTGATGACCAACCTAGATAGTATATTCAAAAGCAGAGACATTACTTTGCTGACTAAAGTCCGTTTAGTCAAGGCTATGGTTTTTCCAGTGGTCATGTATGGATGTGAGAGTTGAACTGTGAAGAAGGCTGAGCGCCGAAGAATTGATGCTTTTGAACTGTGGTGTTGGAGAAGACTCTTGAGAGTCCCTTGGACTGCAAGGAGATCCAACCAGTCCATTCAGAAGGAGATCAACCCTGGGATTTCTTTGGAAGGAATGATGCTAAAGCTGAAGCTCCAGTACTTTGGCCACCTCATGCGAAGAGTTGACTCATTGGAGAAGACTCTGATGCTGGGAGGGATTGGGGGCAGGAGGAGAAGGGGACGACAGAGGATGAGATGGCTAGATGGCATCACTGACTCACTGAACGTGAGTCTGAGTGAACTCCGGGAGATGGTGATGGACAGGGAGGCCTGGCGTGCTGCGATCCATGGGGTCGCAAAGAGTCGGACACGACTGAGCGACTGAACTATGAACTGTAACTATGAACTATGGTGTACCACTATATACTAGCAAATACAATCCTCCTTTCCTACACAAGTTGGAAGAGCAGCTAACAACTTACTCTCAGAACTCTCAGTAATTTCTTCATGGCACATGCCTAGTAGAGAATGACCAAATGAAATGATGAATACCTAGCACAAAAGCCTAAAGTTAGCCCAGTCACCACTCCTTCCTTAGGCCCTTAACTAGGATAAAATGAGTTGGCTAACAATTCTTAAACTTTTATGGTAAACTCTACATTATATCAGGAAATGTCATCAGGAAATGCAAATTAAAACAATAATGAGGTATCACTACACACCTACTAGAATGGCCAATACTTGGACCACTGATGATACCAAAGCCGGCAAGAATATGGAGCAATAGGAACTCTCATAAATTGCTGATGGGAATGAAAAATGGTATAACCACTTTGGAAAACAGTTCAGGGCTTTGTTTCATTACAAAACTAAATATACTCTTACCATATGACCCAGAAATTGTGCTCCTTGGTAGTTTCTCAAAGGAGCTGAAAACTTATTCTACATAAAAACCTGTGCATGGATGTTTACAGCAACTTTAATCATAACTGCTAAATTTTTAAAGCAACCAAAATGTCTTTCAGTTGGTGAATGACAAACTGTGGTACATTCAGACAGTGGATATTATTCAACCCTAAAAAGGAATGAACTATAAAGCTATGAGCAGACATAGAAAAACCTTAAATTCATATTATTACATGAAAGAAGTCAATCTGAAAAGGCTAGGTATTGTATGATTTCATACAATGGAATAGATTCAGTTCAGGATCAGTCGCCTAGGATGCAAGAAGAATAAAATGGCTTTGCTTTTCATTTAGGCCTGATGAGCAATGAGAATAGAATATGTGAAAATTTTCTAAAATCAAAAATATAAAATAAAAAGAGACACATTTTTTCAATTACATTTTTATTTTGTTATACAAAGTTATATGGAAAGTCCAAACCTTAAAAAATAATGACAAAGAGTTAATGCCTTAAACCAGTAGAAAATTTATAATTTATAAATCCTAATAACCTGAACATTTATAATCCTTATAACCTTATCTAACTTTTCAGTCCACCTAAAAATTGCCTTTCTTTTGTTTAAAGGATAGCTCCAAAGAAACGAAGATTGTGAATGGATACTTGTAAAAGGTAATTCCCACTGTTGCACTGATTCCATTCTGTTTTTAATATATATTACTTTTCAGATAGTTTAGTCACTTTCCAATGCCTTATGCTCTCCTCTCCACTTAGAATGCTTTATAGAACAGGCTATACTGCCCTATGGTCTCAGTTAACAAACACCAGGACTTTTCGAAACAAACAGCAAGGAACACACTGTTGTGATCTATATTTTAAGGAGTTGCTGCTCCCACTCCTCCTATTTCTATAAGGTTGCTCTAGAACTGTTCACAAAAAGACATCCCAATGGAAACGATAGATCAGGGACTCTCTATATTTTATCTGGGCCTACTTAAGTCTAGGCTTAAAATGCAGAGCAGATTCTGAAGGATGCAGGGAAGAATGCCCTGATGTGTCCCAGACTAATTCTTACTTCTGGATCGGGAGTGTGATGCTTGCTGGCCAAACAACGCGATACTGGCATTGGCTGTCATGTCTTTTGCTAGTCAAATAGTCTAACTCAGTTCTACAGCTGTACCTCTCAGAGCTAAGAGTATAAAGTTCTTAGTTAAAACTGGGCATGAATGTCCAATAGTCTCATAATGCTAATGGCTGCATAATTTATAAACACTGGAAAACAGAGCTCGGAAAGCAGAAATTTAAAAGTGTATGGACCTTTCGTCTTAATAAAGATTCTGTTTTAAGCTTTGCTTCTAATGGAATAACAATTTCTAACCTATTTGGATATTTTATAAGTACACATCTGTACTTACAATGTCCTTGGAATATGACGAAGAAAAAGAATAGAAATAAATTTCAAAAATTAAGAAAAATACAATGAAACTCTTACAGTTAGCTCAAATAATAAAACTAACCACAATTACCTGAAATAAAAGTTCATAAATTTATATTAAATTTAGATGGAGGTTATACATCAAGTAGTGTTTTCTAGAATCAAAATCCCAGCTTACTTCATACAAACCAGACTATTGGTTATTAAACATTGTTCTACTACTGATGATGAATTATGCTTTGACTTGACTTGGGCCCAAGCAAAGTCACTATTGCATCTCCCTGAAAATAAAAAAAGTTACACAATTAAAATGCAATAAAATACAAATTAAGAGGTAAAGTAGTGTTTAAAATGCCATTTAAAATTTATAAGCTAGTGATATACATATAAAGAGCATCGAATAGGACTATAAAAGGAAACAAACCAAGTTAAATTTAAATAATGACATTTACTTCCTAGTATGAATTTGCTGTTTCCTTTGAGAGGCTCTCTTAATGAAGTTTGATAAACAATTTTATAAGGATTCAGTAAAGGGACAATTTTGGCAGCTCCTGTTTAGCTTTAATGCTTAATCCTCCGTTTTTTCATCCATAAAATCACTTTTAGTCTTAATGCTACCTTAAGCTCTTTGTTGATCTGTAGTGTTTCATTAGAGAGAGTAAAACATCTGAATTTCTGTGTGGATTGGTATTTCATTTAATAATAATGATCTTTGTATCAAAGGGGTAAATGAAACCAAAGACGGGAGGTGAGGTTTCAAAAAAGGCGCAGTAAAAAGATGGGAACTGGAAGCAGAAGGCTAGGACTTTCTCTATCACATAGAAAAGTTGATCTTGAGGAAATCACTGATATCTTGGAATCTTAGTTTCTTTAAATGCATAATGAAAATATTAACATCCAGTTCCAAAGATTGTTGTAAGAGACGATTGAGCTAATGTAGTTAAAGGTGTTTTATAAACTGCAAAGAGTTATAAGCACCGTAGATAACGTCATGTCAGTCAGTTCCAATCTTTTAGCTTATAATATACTCTCTTCAGCACCTCCCTATCCTTTTAAGCTCTGACACACCATATCAATTGCTAAACTGGAGAGGGTGGGACAAATTAA
Organism: Capra hircus; assembly: GCF_001704415.2. NCBI lineage: Eukaryota > Metazoa > Chordata > Mammalia > Artiodactyla > Bovidae > Capra > Capra hircus. The sequence continues at coordinate 42,419,881 of NC_030810.1, forward strand.
GAGAGTAGTACTGATATATATACAATGCATGCATGCTGTGCATGCCTGCATACTAAGCCACTTCAGTAGTGTCTGAATCCTTGTGATCCCATGGACTGTAGCCTTCCAGGTTCCTCTGTCCATGGGATTCTCCAGGCAAGAATACTGGAGTGGGTTGCCATGCCCTCCTCCAGGGGATCTTCCCAACCCAGGGATAGAACCCATGTCTCTTATATCTCTTGCATTGGCAGGCAAGTTCTTTACCATTGAGCCACAAGGGAAGTCCACAATATATACATACCATTGTGGCTCAGCTGGTAAAGAATCTGTCTGCAATGAGGGAGACCTGGGTTTGATCCCTGGGTTGGGAAGATCCCATGGAGAAGGGAAAGGCTACTCACTCCAGTATTTGACCTGGTTGGGAAGATCCCATGGAGAAGGGAAAGGCTACCCACTCCAGTATTTTGGCCGACTCTATACAAAGAGTCGACGTGACTGAGCGACTTTCATACACTTCACTATCACACTATATATACAATACCGTGTATAAAATAGATAGCTAGTGGAAAGCTGCTGTATTACACCAGGAGCTCAGCTTGGGGCTCTGTGAGGGGTAAGACGAGGGGTGGGAGGGAGGCTCAAACCTACCTAGATCTAGTTCAGTCTCTCACTTGGGCAGATTAGTAGATCATTACTATAGTTTGTTCAGTTTTATTTTAGTACCTAAAACAGACCCTTGTCACATATCACATGCTCAGTAAATATTTATTGAATGAATGGTCTATCTTTTCTGCCTTCAATGTCTCTCAACATTAATTTATATATATATACACACACACATATACATATATACATACATACACATCCACGTGTGTATGTATGTGAATGTGTTTGTATTTTTGAAGATTTCATTTCTCTTTTTGTTTTTCTCTTAATTTGGGGGGAAAAATGTACATTCAAAAGTACGGAGGAAAAGATGCAAGCATTAGCATACTGAAACATAAGAGTAGAAACAGTATGTAGGAGTGATTCTCTACAGGCTGCTTCCAGAAAAGGAGTTGGTCCATGCCACTGAAATTGGCTTCTGCCAAGTGATTAAGCCATGAAGTGAAGTGAAGTCGCTCAGTCGTGTCCAACTCTCTGCGACTCCATGAACTGTAGCCTACAGGGCTCCTCTGTCCATGGGATTTTCCAGGCAAGAGTACTGAAGTGGGTTGCCATTTCCTTCTCCAGGGGAACTTCCCGACCCAGGGATCAAACCCGGGTCTCCTGCACTGTAGGCAGACGCTTTACTGTCTGAGCCATAATTCTGTTCAATGCAAGACTTAGGCCCCCAGCAACCAAGCCCCAGTGCACCAAGAAAGGAGCTGGTGCTTCAAACAACAACAAATGCTAATGTGGTGGCAAGTCCTGTCAACATCCAGTTACATCATAAACTTGTAACTGCAAGGTTTGGACCCCAACCTCCTGTTCATGTCAGGCACCAAGCTGATGCACCACCATAAACATGAGCCCTGAGTCAGTAGGATAGGGCTAGAGCCAATGTCCCGCCATGTCTTATCACAATGATATTCTGACCCTTGGTCACATTGGGAGGGTCCAAAATTTCGGAAAATTATGTCACTTAAAACCTCCACAGCCTTTTCTTCTTCTGTGCAAGGCCAGAGAAAGTAATGGGCAATGAGAAGATGAGCAGGTGTTGTGGTCCTAAAGTTGCTATTGATCCTTTCTCCATGGGTTTCCCTCAATGAACCCTGTTCCAGTACACTCGATGCATGGGCTGTCTGATACTTTGCCTTTGTGAACTTACATATTTACCCTAAATCAATAAATGTCATCTTTGCCTTGAATATTTTTTAGTAAAATAAATAAAACTTTACTGATGACGTTCTCTTTGTACCCCTTTCCAATTCTATTCTTCCCTCATCTTTCATTTTCCAGAGGCAGCCTTTATCATAAATTTGGTGTTCATATTTCCTGTATGATAAAATCATATGACTTGCAAAATTTTGATTAACTCTTGGTTAAAATTAACAGAGAAATTGTAGGTCATAACGTTACATGGTAAGATATCTTTATGGGAAATAATGGTTTGACATTAATTATTTTGAGACTTTAAATTACTATTATGATTGCAATTCTTCACTGAAAAGCTAAGGAGGAAGCGTACCAGTTAAGCTTGTGGTCAGTTATAATTAACAAAATCTGATTAATGATTTTTTGTTTAATCTCTCAGAAATATAACCTTTTGAACCTTTAAAATTCAATGGCCAAAAAGAACGAAAAACTTATTTGTATTAGGAAACTGTATTTATTTACTAAGGTATGGAATATATTTGTTAAAAGAAAACTTTTGCTTACCAGCATTGAAATCATTCACATACACACCCCTCCCCCACCACACACACACACACACAAACACACACACTCGTTTTTTGAAAACATTCAGACTCTCTGATCTTAGCCTTCTGCTTATAGAGTATGCTGCTCAAAATAAAAGATGTCTCTAACCGATTCAAATTAAAACACAAAAATGAAAATTTTCTTTCACTTTCTAATCTATATTCTTTTCTTTTACTAACTATAAATATAACAAATGAAGGACATAATTTTGAGTTGTGTCTCTAAATAATATAACATAAATCATAACATATTGTATTTACCTTCTGACAATTTGCTTTTGTCATGCAGCACTATGTTTTTTAAGATTTGTTCAAAATTTGTCAAATTGACATATTGAAATATATACTAAACTTCTGTATTATAGTCATTTATGTGATTATGCCATATTTTATTTATCCAATATCCCACTGATGTTCTTTTAGATTGTTTCCAATTTATCAATGTAGAAACAAGGCTGTCATGAGTGTTCTTTTCTCATTAGCATGTCTTTCAGACCACTACCAAGAAATTGAACAAAGCCCTAGGAGATATACAGAATCCAAACAGACGTCATTTAAACATCTATAACAATTATAGTTCTACAAGATAGGAAAACTGTTGTAATTTAGAGTTAATGATGCAGTCAATAAATGAATTGAAATGAATCAAGATGCAGCAACACATTCAGAGCTGCAGACTTCCAAGAAAACATGTGATATGCAGGTAATATATAACCAGACTTGAAGAGAATGGGCTTTGAGACACCTCCATGTGGAGGGTGTTGACAAAACAACTGAAATAGGGCTCAGCCTGGCAGCCAAGGTAGTCGGGAAAATGTCCTTGAACATCTATGCATCTAGGCCAGTTGAGTAAATAATCTCCAAACTACTTGGGATGTTTCACTCATTTCTTTATTGGGAAAACATCTTTGCCCTGAGAAGAATAAAAGCTGAGTATAGAAATAATGCAGGAAATTAAACAAGAAATTATAATATTTTTGGATTAAAGCATTTGTACATGCTTGGTATTTTAAATATTCATTATATATAAAAGAAATTGTCATATTTGATTATCTAACAAGTAAGTTTGTGATTCTAATGAAAATAATCTATAATGTAATTAGGTAATTGATTTAGACTTGTAATCATAGATTGAAATATTATTAATTTGTAAAAAGCATTGGAACATTTAGGAAAATTTAAGATTCAGCATATTCAATATTTTAAACTTATTAAGTTAATAGGAATTCCTTAAGTATCTGAGATTTGCTTTCCCTAAGATAATTAAAGTATTTAAAGTCCAATATATTAAATTTATAAATGTAATTTAAAAGATTTAAAGAAATTTAATTGTTACAAAAACTCACTTAAAAGTATTTATTAAACTTTCCTAGACTTAGAATAATAAAATATATAATCTAAGACTTTAAGGTGAACTAAGACTAAACTTTTTTTTTAAATTTTGTAATGTGAATGTTTTAAGTGAATCTGAACTGAGTTATCATCTCTGAAAGAAACATTAAAAAAACCTCATATTGCCACCTTATATATATCCCTTAGTACACATGTGCAAGAGAATCTCATGGTATCACTGGCTTACATGATATCTGAATTTTCAGTTTTATTGAATTGCTCTCCAAAGAGGTCATGCTAATTCATATTCCCATGATCCCTGCATAAGAATTCCTAGTTCCCTACAACTCTGCTAATGCTTGTTATTAACTAATATTTTAATTTTGGTAAACTTGATCAATATGAACTGATATCTTGCAAAATTTTAATTGCATATTTCCTCATTATTCATGAGAATGAATGTTGCTTTTCAAGTTTATTTGATAATTTAGTTTTCTCTAGTCTGAGTTAATATTTTATATGCTGCCCATTTAAAAAATTGAGTCATTCTTATTGTTTTGTAGGAGTTTTTACATACACTGGATATTAAATGTCTTCCATGTATCTTGGAAATTTCTTCTTCCAATCAGTTGTTTTTAACTTGGAATATGAAATCCTGGACAGAAAATATGAATTTTGACAAAATAATCATACAAAAAATAATTGAGATTTATAGAGACTTTACTATGTGCCAGTAACAGTTCTAACCACTGCTGCTGCTAAGTCTCTTCAGTCATGTCCGACTCTGTGCGACCCCAGAGACAGCAGCCCACCAGGCTCCCCCATCCCTAGGATTCTCCAGGCAAGAACACTGGAATGGGTTGCCATTTTCTTCTCCAATGCATGGAAGGGAAAAGTGAAAAAAGTGAAGTCTCTCAGTCACGTCCCACTCTTAGTGACCACATGGACTGAAGCCTGCCAGGCTCCTCCATCCATGGGATTTTCCAGGCAAGAGTACTGGAGTGGGTTGCCATTGCCTTCTCCCTTCTAACCACTTTGTACATATTAACTCATTCTTATATATATATATATATATATATATATATATATATATATGGAGCAGATTTTATTAAATGTTTAAGAAAGTGGATGGAACAAGTCTGCCTTACAGATATTAAAACAACTTAAAATTGAATTATAAACACCAGGGTACCTAAAAGGCCTTTCCTTTCCCTTCCTTTTTTTTTTTAACCATTCTCACCTTCCAGACTGAAATGTTTTCATTCTTTCTAACAACCTTTGATTCTAGTGCCAATATTATACCTATTTTACAAATAAAGAAAAGGAAAAAATTCGAAAAATATTAGATTTGCGGTGGTCATTTTTAAAAAATCTATCCTGACTTTAAATTATTAACACATTATCCTACATTTTCTTTTAGGAGTTTGTTTATTTTCCCCCATAGTCTTCAATCCATTTGCCGTTCACTATTACACAAAATGTGAGATGAGGGCTTAAATTTTTCCCCGTTTGTCACTTCTGGAATTGTAAACCTTAAATAGCTTTTAGTAATCTGTATGAAAGTGAAAGCCACTCAGTCCTGTCCAACTCTTTGTCATCCCATGGACTATACAGTTAATGGAATTCTCCAGGCCAGAATACTGGAGTGGGTAGCCTTTCCCTTCTCCAAGGGATCTTCCCAACTAGGGATCAAACCCAGGTCTCTGGTATTGCAGGTGAATTCTTTATCAGCTGAGCCACAAGAAAAGCCCAAGAATACTGGAGTGGGTAGCCTATGCCTCCTCCAGCAGATATTCCCAACCCAGGAATTGAACCAGAATCAGACCATGGTCCCCTACATTGCAGGCGGATTCTTTACCAACTGAGCTATCAGAGAAGCCCTGGTAATCTATATAATAAAGATCAAATTCCTTAACTTGGCAGTCATACATTTTCTGGTCCTAAATGGCCTGACTGGTCCTTTTGTTGCTCTTTTCTCAAGCGATCTCTTTACCAGTCAAAAAGTCTACTCACAATGTCCTTAAAATGCCAAGTTCAGTTCAGTTCAGTCACTCAGTCCTGTCCAACTCCTTGCGACCTCATGGACTGCAGCATGCCAGGGACCTCTTCAATTCTGTATTCAGAATTGTTCAAACCTTTCTCTCAGTCTGGAATAACAGTTCTACTCTCTTGTCTACTGGAAAAACCCTGATCCTCTAAAACACTGTTGAAATTCAGTCTCCTGTGTGAAAGCCTTCCCCAAAGCATTCTTATTTTTTCTTCTTCTTCTTCCTATTCTCCTTTCAAAAGTCAACTATTTTCCCGCTCTGTGTTCCTATAGGAGTTTGTTTATTATTTTGTTCTTTATTACCCGATTGTGTTTCTTAAGCATATGTTGTTTCTTTCTTAGAAACCATATATATGCCTTTTGTCTGTAGGTTTGTTCATTCACACATCTATTCAACATTTGCTGATTGTCTATTATGTGCTAATGCTATGCTAGATACTTGAATATAAAAGTTTCAAACAGCTCAAATTAATAAGAAAGACGTGTATACAAAATATTATAATTTATATTGACAAATTATTGTAGCATTTGATAGGTACTAGATAAAAATATATGTGATGGAAAGAATCGACATGCTAATGCTTACAGATTTCCCTCCAACCACTATACCAACACATACTAGTAAAAATTTTGAAAAAATTCAAACCCTCCTTCCCCACTGCCCCCAGTTCAGAGCTTGTGGATAAGTTCTTAGCACTGAAAGAATTACAGAGACAAGAAAGGATGGATCAGGCCTTGAGTTTATATTTAGGATTTGAGAGCTATGGGTGGAAGAAGAAAAAGGAATATTATGAACTATATATTTGGATTCATTTTAATATTTCTTTGAAACACTTAAATAAATAGAATTCTCTTTTAATTTCTTTTGGCTGTTGAGCTGTATATCTTAAACAAGGTTCACTATGAGCACAAATATCCCCATGCTGTTAAAATATCTTGTACTCAATGAATGTGTGAGAAAATGAAAACATTAAAATAGTTTATATCATGGAAAAAATGAGGCATTAGAGATGCATTCCTCAGAGCACAGTCAAATTATTTTGTAAGGAAACCAATGCATTTAAACAATTACTTGATGTACTATAATGACTTGTAAAACAGATAAGTATAAGACTAAAATTCACTTATGATCCTACCTCTAAGAAACAATGCTTCTAATATGTGATTTTTTTCTCTAGCTTTTCAATGCATATTTATTCAAAAACATTTATTGATAACTACCATAAGCCAGACACTCTACTCAGACATAGCCCAGAACAATAGAGACAAATTCAGTGTTCATGTTGAGGTTATAATCAAGCTGTGGGAGATAGGCAATCAACAAAATTAACCAATCAAAACTCCAGTATTCTTCCCTGGGAAATTCCATGGACAGAGGAACCTTGCAGTCTATAGTTCCTGACGTGTCAAAGAGCAGGACACCACCGAGTGACTGAGTGCACGCATACTCACACACAAAGACAAGTGTTATTAAGAAAATTAGTCATGGAAGAGTATTGAATATGGAGTGTGGGGGAGAGTAGAGGCTGCAATTTTAAATAAGGTGGCCAGGGAAGACTTCACTAAGAAATTGACATTTGAGCAAAGACTTGAAGTGGGTAGAGGATCAAACCGTGTACAAAGTCCCAAGCAAGCTAGTACGTATGTATGTAAGTATTTCTGTTTTCTTGTTTGTTTAACATGTATAGTCCATATGGCTAGGGTAAAACTCCACCTCTTACATGTAACCCAAATCTAATCAGTACTTCTGACTTGCCTAGTCATATTTCCCTCTGATTGGATATTTAGATTTGTTCCTTTTCCTTTTTTTTTTCTTTCCTTTTCTTTTTTTGTCTCATCCTATCACAAAACATGCTATAATTTCTTAGATTGCCCTTATGAATATTTCTGTAAGATAGAGTTCCAAAAGTCAACAATTCTGGTTCAGATTGCCAAATTGCTCCCAAAGAACTTACACTAATTTTTATTTCAACTGTCAGTATAAGAGAGGACCTATCTTACCAAATGTCTGTCAGTAATAAGTAGTCCAATTAAAAGAATTTCTGTTGATTTGATATATGAGACTTCTATTAAATGAATGCTTTTCATTTAACTTAATGAAATATTTTTTGTTAATGAGGTTAAATTTTAAAATATATTTACCAGCCATATTTTGTGAATGAACTGTTCCTGACCTCACTCACCCTTCTATTGGAGTCTTAGTGTTTTTTCTTATTGATTCATGTATATTTTTAGTATTGTTAACATGTGGATATACTCATGGTAATATTTACCAGATCATTCCTTAAACTAGAAATCTAAACATAAACAGAAAAAAACTGAAAAGCTATCTTGAAAATAATGGACATCTATATAGTATATGTGTATATATATATACATGTATATATATGTATATATACACACATATATATACACAATGGAATATTACCCAGAAATTTTAAGAAAATGAAATTCTGCAATTTGCAACAACATGGATCGATTTGGAGGGTATTATGAGTAAGTCAAAAAAAGACAAATACTATATGCTTTCACATATATGGGAAATCTAAAAAAGAAGATGAATGAATAGAAACAAGACTCACAGATACAGAGAACAAATCAGTGGTTACCAGTGGGGAGAGGGGAGGAGAGAGTAGCAAGATAAGGGAAGGGGATTACGAGGTACAAATTACTAGGTATAAAATAAATAAGAAACAAGGATACAATGTATAGCACAGGGAATATACCCAACATTTTATAATAACTTTAAATTAAGTATAATATATAAAATACCAAATCACGATGTGATTTAACACTATAAATCAACTTTACTTCAATTAAAAAAACTTTTAAACAACACATAAGCAAAATATATATATAATGATATATAGTGATGCTGATTTACTTATCAAAGTTTTATAACAAAGCTTTGATATCTGAAGATCAGAGTTAGGGAAGAGGACAATGTCAAACCAATAGAAACAAATGGCAACCTTAGGAACACTGGATAACATCTAAAAATATTATTTCCAAAATAATTTAAAAATAAAAATATTATTTCTTTTTGCAGCCAGTTAGGCTGACTGTGCTCTTCCTCACAGGGGCCCAGTGTGCAATCGCTGCAAACAGCCGCCTCCTTGGCTATTGCCTGTACAGGTTGCCCTAAGGGATCTTGGAGACAACTCTTTCTACTGGACCTTCATGACTGGCATGCTGCTCTGTCTAGGCTCCAGACAGGTATGCTCGGTGCCTTTGGAAAGTCCCAGGGAGCAGTGGCCAGAGTCATAATGGCCATCCACACCTAGCAGCAGAACAATAAGCCTGTGATTGAGGCCCTCCTCAGAGCCAAGTTCAAGTTCCCTGGCCACCAGATGATCCACATCTCCAAGAAGTGGGGATTTACTAAGTTTAACGCAGGTGAATTTGGAAACATGACGGTAGAAAAGCGGCTCATTCTAGATGGCTGTAGGGTCAAATATATCCCTAATCATGGCCCTCTGACAAATGGGTCCTGCACTCATGAGAGCCTTGGCGCTGCCCCTCCTTACTCATGCTTACCCACAAATTCTACTTTCTTGACAAAAATAAATAAATAAAAATATTATATCTTGTAAAAGTCCTTGAATATTTGCAGAGAACAGTCACAACCATAACTAGGGACAGTTTTAAATTATTTCATATAATATTTATAATTATTCTGCTCAACATTATTTACTTTTAAAAATAAAGAATGATGTTTTCATTTAACAGATAAAGACTGTGAGGCTCAAATAAAATAAGCCTACTAGGCACCATGCCACTCTTGGGACTTATATATATCTTTCCACTATGCTACACTTCAGATATTTGAGAAATGTAAATCTCTTGTATGACACAAAACTACAGCTGAATAAAATCATGAAATGACATAAGATTTTGACTTTCAAGTCTTACCCTGTTAGAATCCAAAGTAGTAGGCATATTTTTTAATTCATATACAGCAACTTGTCCGTCACTATCTCCCACCAGAAGGCAATCTGTTTGCTTAGCAAAAAGAACAGTTGTGAACTTGATTCCAGGGTTAGCAACATTGACAATCAGAGGGTCCAAACTGTAATGAAATATTGTATTTATAAGTTTAGTTATTGTTAATATGTTCTTTTTACATACAGACTAAGAAAAGCCTGAGATATTTGTGATTTCATGTAACAAAAACCAAAAGCGTCTTTATGTGTTTCCAAAAGCAAAATAACTATTTCTCACCCTTTATTCAATCAAAGCTTTCATTCTTTCAATAAACTAATTTCAACTAAATAAAGTATTCACAATTAAGATGTGAACTCATACTTTAAACTCCTGTGATGATTAATTTTATGCATTAATTTGGCTAGGCTGTGGTTTCCAGTTGTTTAGTCAAACACCAGTCTACACACTGACGTGAAGGTATGATATGATTAACTTAAATCAGTAGAATTTGAATAAAGCAAATTATCCTTCACAAAGTGAGTTGGCCTCATCTAATTTGTTGAAAGCCTTAGAAGAAAAGACTGAGGTCTTTGAAACCGAATAAATTTCTGCCTCTATATTGCCTTTGTACTCAAGACTGCAACATGGACTCCCCTGATGGAAATTTTGGCTTGCTATCCTGTCAAGCAAACTTGGGAACTGCCAGGCCCCACAATCACATGAGCCAATATTTTAAAATCTCTCTCACTCTTTCTCTAGTATTCTCTCTCACTCTTTCTCTAGTATTCTTGCCTGGAGAATCCCATGGACGGAGGAGCCTGGAAGGCTGCAGTCCATGGGGTCGCTGAGGGTTGGACACGACTGAGTGACTTCACTTTCACTTTTCACTTTCATGCACTGGAGAAGGAACTGGCAACCCACTCCAGTGTTCTTGCCTGGAGAATCCCAGGGATGGAGGAGCCTGGTGGGCTGCCGTCTATGGTGTTGCACAGAGTTGGACACGACTGAAGCGACTTAGTAGCAGTAGCAGCACTCTTTCTCTCTCCCTTCCTCCCACCAACTCTATTTTATGGGTTCAGTTTCTCTGAGGATCCCTAGTACAACTTCTTAAATAATAAATGTCTTTTAAGGGAAGGATGTTTTGATCCATATGAATCCCTAGACCATAAGTGAATCTGAACAAGATTTAGAACCTTGTTCCAAGGTTCTCTAAACAAGAACCTTCTCTACTCTTACTCATCCAAAGCAATCCATTGACATTCTTATAAAAGAAGCAGTAACTTGCATACTTCTTCTGAAGAAATTTTGCCTGGGAACTACAATTTTACTAGGAAAAAAAAAATCAGAGATGACATTCCTTTAAGTAACCACTTTCTACGTTAGTCATCTCATACACAAAAATATATTGTTTTGTGTTGTACTTGAGTTTTTGGTTCAAATTGTTTTATAGAATGAGTCGTGACAAAATTTTAAAGTTACTAAACTATTATTAATCTCTAGGAAAAAAATTTGCAATTATTAATAAACCCATTGAATTTTATATCATTTATTTCAAACAAGAATGTATTTCCGTGCTTCTCCTCCTTAATAACTTGCCTAAAGGTCTACAATATTTTCTAATATTGAAATAATGATTGAAGAAGTAGAATCATTAAACACAATTCCAGCACTTTATAAACTTTCATATTAAAAAGGACGGTCCAGTCTATGGCCCTCTAATAACTTTGATGTAACACTTAAAGAAAAAAAATTAATTAAACTGCATGTTTCTTCAAATATATTTTAAAATGAGGTAAGAGAATAAGTAAATATCATTTAAAAATACTTATTTTGCTCCCTTTCTTTATCTTACTAATAAAAGGTCTTCAGTTAAGAACAAGTAGAAAAGTACCTCTCTGCATTCTTCCATAAACCAGACAATGACAAAGAATTCAAGTAGTTATGATATCCTATATCAGTCTATAAAAATTTGATGGGGGACTACCGTGGTGTTTCAGTGGCTAAGACGCCATGCTCCCAATGCAGGGGACCTGGGTTCAATCTTTGGTCAGGGAACTAGATTCCACATACTGCAACTAAGTTTGCATGCCACAACTAAAAGATCTTCCATGCTACAACTAACATCTGATGCAGCCAAATAAATAATTTTTTTTAATTGAGGAGATAGAATAACCCATTTTCATTCAAATGCTTTTAAACTATTGATACATATGATGTAGATAATTAATATATTATCCTGGCACATCACTTTATTCATAAAGGACTCTCATAGTGTGAACTATTACTTGTTTTAAAGTAATTACAGTTCTCTTGCTGCTGCTGCTGCTGCTGCTGCTGCTAAGTTGCGTCAGTCGTGTCCTACTCTGTGCAACCCCATAGACGGCAGCCTACAAGGCTCCGCCATCCCTGGGATTCTCCAGGCAACAACACTGGTGTGGGTTGCCATTTCCTTCTCCAATGCATGGAGGTGAAAAGTGAAAGTGAAGTCACTGTCATGTCTGACTCAGCGACCCCATGGACTGCAGCGCACCAGGCTCCTCTGTCCATGGGATTTTCCAGGCAAGAGTACTGGAGTGGGGTGCCATTGCCTTCTCCAACAGTTCTCTCAAAACCATCAGGCATCATTTAGATGGAACTGCAATTATATTCTACTTTTATTATCTACAATTATCTTCAAGAAAAATGTTAATATTTACGTGCTGATGTGAAGGTCCCAAATCTCCACTCTGCTCTCATTTGCAGCTGCAAATATGTAGGATGATTTTGGAGACCAGGCAATATCATAAACAACATAAGTAGTTGGATAAAAACTCAAAAATGGTTTGAGATTCTCATGTTGCCATATAATAACACCCCAATCTGCAGAACAGCTTAAGAAAACATCATGGCAAAATGGGTTCCATGCTATTTTATACACTGGTCCCTAAGATAAGAAAAATAAATTAAAATACATAGTAAGTAGTGTTTAATGTCTTATACTTTAAATTTGACCAACAAACTTAAAACGCTCAGATTTCTAAAAGCTTTATACACCATGCATTATTGTGTAAGTATTATCTTAGCTAAGAATACTAGGTCAAAGTTGAATCTCTTCCCTAAATTATGGCATACAGAAGCATACAAATATAGTTGATACAGTACTTATTAAATATTAATATATACTATAGTATTTAAAAATATTTAGGAATATTAAGAAAAATAAACAAAAATAAAGGAGAAAATGAAAAAAACATGGTAGGAACTAGCATTTTATAATGTAGGGAATGCGTATATGCCAGCGTCAGTTTTACTTTGAGATCAGCATGTTAAATCAGCAGTCTTTTAGAAGCTAAAATTGTGATCTAATAACTTATGAAAAGAAATCAAGGATATCTAGAAGCAAAATTAAAAGCCCCGCGTACTATGGGTGTTGTATATACAAATTCAAGCTTGTATTTTTAAATCTGAAGTTATAAATTATTGCATAAAAATACTGTCTAATACTTTTTTTCAGAAATATAACAAGATAAAATTTTCCATGCCTACTGTAATTAAAACTAACCTTATGTCCTCTGTAGGTATCTAGATATTGTTCATTATATGAACAGGAACACTTGTGAATATGACCTTCTTCAGTACCAGCCAAATAGATATTTGTGTCCTAAACACAAAAAATCAGAATGCATTAACTTGTGATGTATTAGTAAATGTGCTAAACAGAAGACAGAATTCAAGATTTCTTAAAATATGTTCAAGAACCAAAACTAGAAATACCATCTTGTAGACAATTGACTGTTGTCTTTTTCTTTAGATCATGATTTTATAATAATTAAACTCCCTGAAGGATGGCTGTGCAAATAAAATACAGTTTCTTTTCTTTGCTAAAATTGAGTGTAGAACTTCGTATCCTATCTAGAAATTACATGGACAAACATTCATTTAAAATGAGCAAGAAACTTTCTAACATTTAGAGCTACCTGACAAGAGAACTAACAGTCCAGGGAAACAGTATTATTTCAGTAGAATTAATCAGAGAAGACAGATGACTTAACAAGAACATGATTCTTGCTGAGAATGAGAGAGTAAACTAGACGGAGTCTCAGACATCTCAGACGTATGTACCAAATAGGGATTTAAAATGTGTTTTCCATACTGAAGTTATAGTCAGAAAGTCTGAAAGTCAGGGCTCTATGTGGAGCTATGTCAAGTCAGCACCACCTGGTAGTATTATAGAACTGCCGAATGTCAGGCCCTGCCCCAGACCTGCTGAATCAGAATCATTTTAATAAGATTCCCAGGTAAGTTATAAGAACCCTGAAATCTGAGACACATTGCTCTAGCATATATCAGTACTTAAGAATGCAATTACTAGATCATGGGGGTCTATGTAGTTTAAATTATAAAATAAAGTCCATTTTTCCCCCAAAGTAGTATTACCAATTTACATTCAGCAGTATATAAAAGTTCCTTTTGACACACATTCTCTTCAACAGTTTGGTTACATCAGAAATCCTAGATTTTGCCATCCTATTAGGTATTAGCTTACACTGAATGGTTTTAAGTTTCATCTATGTGGATATAAACAAAGTTGAGCATTTTTATGTTTATTGGCCAATTGAATCTCCTCTTCCGTTCATATTTCTCGACCATTTTACTAATAATCTTTCTTTTTCATATTCATTTTAATAAGTTCCTAATATATTCTATTGCATACGTTTTGTCTATTATTAGGTGGCAAAAATCTTCTCCCAGCATACAGCTTTTTTTTTTAAGAACTCTTAGTGTCATTTAGTAAATAAAAGTTCTCATTTTAATGTAGCTGGTATTATATATTTTACATAATTAGGATTTTGTGCTTTAAGAAACTGTTCCTACTTTGAAGTCATAGAGATATTCTCCCATATTTTCTTCTAAAAGTTTTTACATATAAAGGAGTAGGGATCTAATTCCTTTTTTATATATGAACAATGATTATCTCAGTAGTATTTTTAAGTAGGTCATCTTTCTCTGGGCTTCCCTGGTGGCTCAATGGTAAAGAACCTGCCTACCAATGCAGGAGACACAAGAGATGTGGGTTCAATCCCTGGGTTAGGAAGATCCCCTGGAGGATGGCATGGCAACCCACTCCAGTGTTCTTGCCTGGAGAACCCCATGGGCAGAGGAGCCTGGTGGGCTACAGTCCACAGCGTCACAAAGAGTTGGACATGACTGAAACAAATTAGCACACAGATAAAGGTCTTTCTCTAGAGCTCTTCAAGGTTGCTGTCTAAAGCTGGGTTCCTCACTATATAAACCTGAGACCTCCAGGCAAGAGGTTTATTGGGAAGTTCTCTCAGAAACAACCTCTTTGAGGGAAACAGGAACAGGTAGAGATTTAAGTTAAACTATGATGTATCTGCAACAGAGTGGTCAGTCCAACCTATAATAAGCTTTGGAGCTGAGATAGCCCTTCAGAGTCCTACCTCCAGACAAAGGGGTCAAATATGTTTCCATTTCTTCCCAAACATAAATTAGTCAAGAATGATGACAGACTCAAACCAAACTAAATCAACAATCAAACTAAAGGTAAACTGTGTGAATATCACAAAAGTCAGAGATTCTAGGACGGGACAAAAAAGCAAAATTCAACAATATGCTCCCTATAAGAAACATACTTTAAATATAAAGACATAAATAGGTTAAATGTAAAAGAATGTAAAATGATAAACTGTGCTAATATTAGTTAAAAGAAAGGTGTAGTGGCTACATTAATGTCAGACTAAGTAGATTTCAGAGTAAAGAATGTTACCAGCTATAAATAAGGTCATTGTATAATAAGGGAATTGATTAATCAAGAGAACAATTCTAAACACTTATGTACTTAAAGCTTCAAGATACATAAAGAAAAAATTGATAGGATTTCAAAGGGAGAAAAGACAAATTCACAATTATGGTCAGACACTTCAATACCTTTCTGTCAATAAATCATGGAAGAAACAGGCAGAAAATCAGGAAGGATATAGTGAACTTGAACAATATCATCAACCAACATAACCTGATATTCACAGAACATTTACCCAACAGTAGCAGAATATACACTTTTCTCAAATGCAAAGGGAATATTTACAAGTAAACATCACATTCTAGGCTCTAAAACAAATCTCAATAAATTCAAAAGGATTCAGTTTATAAAAAGTTTGCTCTCTGATCATTATGGAATTGAATTAGAAACCAACAGAAAGATCCTTAGAAAAACTGTGAATGTTTGGAAACTAAATAACATGCTTTATCAGTCAAAGAAGAAATCAAAGGAGCAATATTGATGTTCTGAGCCAGCTAATTCTTTGTTTGGGTGGGGAGAGGAGGGTGGTTGTCTTGTGCATTGTAGACTGTTTAGCAGCATCCCTGGACTCTGCTCGCTAGATATAACTCTCCTCCCTACATCCCACCTCCCACAGCTGCAACAACCAAAAATATCTGAAGAAGACATTGTGAAATGTCCCTGATGGAAAGTACTCCCCTCCCTGCCCACATTGAGAACCACTCTTCTAGAGTCAAGTTGACAAGCAGATTATAGGAATTTGAGAATGAATGCAGTGACAATGTGACTGCAGTATAAAAGGGCTTCCCTGGTGACTCAGAGGTAAAAGAATCTGCTTGCAATACAGGAGACCAGAGTTTCATCCCTGGGTCAGGAAAGATCCTCTGGAGACCGGATTGGCTACCCACCCCAGTGTTCTTGCTTGGAGAGTCCCAAAGACAGAGGAGCCTGGCGGGCTACGGTCCATGGGTTCACAAAGAGTCCGACACAACTGAGTGACCACATACACGGTGATAAAAGTGAAAAATAATAAAAGCCTGAACTATGTGAATAGTAGGCTTGGACTAAAAGAACTTAGGATGATAAAACCTAAATATCATGTGGGTGATAGAATAGAATAGAGTAAGAACTCAAGTTTTGGTTTGCATAAGTAGGTGAATAATGGTATCATTAAAGAGATGATCACATTACATATAATAGAAAATATATAGGAAATGTTTTCTTGTAAGAGTCACAGTGGCTGAATTTTCTGATTCCAAAGAGCCTCCAGGTAAAAAGAATTAGGAAAGCAGAACTTTACTAACAGTGCTCTGATTTCATTTTGGTCTTGATAGGGATAATCTGAAGTGGTCTTCCAAATCCCCAGAATCATGAGAGCCACCACTCACAGTGAGATATGGAAGACTATATAGTGGATTCGGTTTCTGTCACTATGATAGAGCAGGAGAGTACCCAAGAGGGGCAAGGTGGGGCATTCAAGTTAAAATGAGCAATTGAGTAGATAATCCTTCTATTGTTGCTCAGAAATACAGACCTTTCCTCTAAAATGCAGATGAAGGACAGCCAACTGGAAAGTGCCATTTCACCTTCAGTTCAGTTCAGTTCAGTTCAGTTCAGTCGCTCAGGCCTGTCCGACTCTTTGCAACCCCATGAACTGCAGCACGCCAGGCCTCCCTGTCCATCACCAACTCCCGGAGTTCACTCAGACTCATGTCCATCGAGTCAGTGATGCCATCCAGCCATCTCATCCTCTGTTGTCCCCTTCTTCTCCTGCCCCCAATCCCTCCCAGCATCAGAGTCTTCTCCAATGAGTCAACTCTTCACATGAGGTGGCCAAAGTACTGGAGTTTCAGCTTTAGCATCATTCCCTCCAAAGAAATCCCAGGGCTGATCTCCTTCAAAATGGACTGGTTGGATCTCCTTGCAGTCCAAGGAACTCTCAAGAGTCTTCTCCAACACTACAGTTCAAAAGTATCAATTCTTCGGCGCTCAGCCTTTTTCACAGTCCAACTCTCACATCCATACATGACCACTGGAAAAACTATAGCCTTGACTAGACGGACCTTAGTCGGCAAAGTAATGTCTCTGCTTCTGAATATGCTATCTAGGTTGGTCATAACTTTTCTTCCAAGGAGTAAGTGTCTTTTAATTTCATGGCTGCAGTCACCATCTGCAGTGATTTTGGAGCCCAAAAAGATAACGTCTGACACCATCTCCACTGTTTCCCCATCTATTTCCCATGAAGTAATGGGACCGGATGCCATGATCTTCGTTTTCTGAATGTTGAGCTTTAAGCCAACTTTTTCACTCTCCTCTTTCACTTTCATCAACAGGCTTTTTAGTTCCTCTTCACTTTCTGCCATAAGGGTGGTGTCATCTGCATATCTGAGGTTACTGATATTTCTCCCAGCAATTGATTCCAGCTTGTGTTTCTTCCAGTCCAGCATTTCTCATGATGTACTCTGCATAGAAGTTAAATAAGCAGGGTGACAATATACAGCCTTGACGTACTCCTTTTCCTATTTGGAACCAGTCTGTTGTTCCATGTCCAGTTCTAACTGTCGCTTCCTGACCTGCATACAGATTTCTCAAGAGGCAGGTCAGGTGGTCTGGTTTCCCCATCTCTCTCAGAATCTTCCACAGTTTATTGTGATCCACACAGTCAAAGGCTTTGGCATAGTCAATAAAGCAGAAATAGATGTTTTTCTGGAACTCTCTTGCTTTTTCCATGATCCAGCAGATGTTGGCAATTTGATCTCTTGTTCCTCTGCCTTTTCTAAAACCAGCTTGAACATCAGGAAGTTCACGGTTCATGTATTGCTGAAGCCTGGCTTGGAGAATTTTGAGCATTACTTTACTAGCATGTGAGATGAGTGCAATTGTGCAGTAGTTTGAGCATTCTTTGGCATTGCCTTTCTTTGGGATTGGAATGAAACTGACCTTTTCCAGTCCTGTGGCCACTGCTGCAAACACTCTCTTCCAACAACACAAGAGAAGACTCTACACATGGACATCACCAGATGGTCAACACCGAAATCAGATTGATTATATTCTTTGCAGCCAAAGATGGAGAAGCTCTATACAGTCAACAAAAACAAGACCAGGAGCTGACTGTGGCTCAGATCATGAACTCCTAATTACCAAATTCAGACTTAAATTGAAGAAAGTAGGGAAAACCACTAGACCATTCAGGTATGACCTAAATCAAATCCCTTATGATTATACAGTGGAAGTGAGAAATAGATTTAAGGGACTAGATCTGATAGATAGAGTGCCTGATGAACTATGGAATGAGGTTTGTGACATTGTACAGGAGACAGGGATCAAGACCATCCCCATGGAAAAGAAATGCAAACAAGCAAAATGGCTGTCTGGGGAGGCCTTACTAATAGCTGAGAAAAGAAGAGAAGTGAAAAGCTAGGAGAAAAGGAAAGATATAAGGATCTGAATGCAGAGTTCCGAAGAATAGCAAGAAGAGATTAGAAAGCCTTCCTCAGCGATCAATGCAAAGAAATAGAGGAAAACAACAGAATGGGAAAGACTAGAGATCTCTTCAAGAAAACTAGAGATACCAAGGGAAAATATCATGCAAAGATGGGCTCGATAAAGGACAGAAATCGTATGGACCTAACAGAAGCAGAAGATATTAAGAAGAGGTGGCAAGAATACACAGAAGAACTGTACAAAAAAGATCTTCACGACCCAGATAATCATGATGATGTGATCACTAATCTCGAACCAGACATCTTGGAATGTGAAGTCAAGTGGGCCTTAGAAAGCATCACTACGAACAAAGGTAGTGGAGGTGATGGAATTCCAGTTGAGCTATTTCAAATCCTGAAAGATGATGCTGTGAAAGTGCGGCACTCAATATGCCATCTCACCTTAGGCTGATACCTAAGTTTGTTAGTTTTCTGCTTACAAGGCACAATATCTATTAACATTCTAACCTTTCGCCTTTGTTTTTGGCCACGAGACTTGTGTGATCTTAGCTCCCTGACCAGGGACTGAATCTGCACCTCCTGCCTTGGACACTGAAATCTCAACCACTGGACTGCCGGGGAAATCCCAGCCTTATATCTTAACACACTCCAATAATTAGAAGTTGTACTGAAATAATTTACCTTGGGATGAAAAGCAAAACACATTCCAGGAGCCTGTCGAGATATCAAAGCTTCGCCTTTCTTTTCCTTTTCCCCTCCTTTTTTGCTGCTGCTAGCAGTCGTTCGCCTCAAGCGCATCAAATCTTTAAAGAAAAAATAGATACCTCATCTACCACGTGAAAAAGTATTATAATATGTCCCTTCTGCAAACAATATGAGTTCTGCCATCCTTTGCATGTCATTAGGTTAAAATAAGCAAATACCAGAGTTAGATGCTTAGCAAAATGATCAAGCCTAGTTTTTCTCTTATTTAGTCAAACCTAAATTTATCACCTTTTATAATTCAGCACATAACAAGAGAAAGATAATTTGTGTGGGGGGGGGGTGGGGGGTGTATATGTGTGTGTGTGAGAGAGAGAGAGTGTGCGTGTATTTATTTATTTTTACCATGACAGTCCAGTCCTTTCCGTATAACCCATTTAGAGATTCTTCCATCCGCTGATATAGAAACTAGTATTTCTCTTTTGTCATCACCTGTTGTCCCTCGATCTTGTTCTATCCACTGCAGTTGCCATACAGGTCCCAAGTGTTTTTGAGGTGATTCACTAAAACAAGGAAAATCACTAAGTAGAAAATCATAATTTTTAAAAAGACTTGTAATACTAAGTGATAAGGACGACTCCCTAAAGCATCATGACTTAATTACAGAACGATGCTTTTATTGTTCTGAACTGGACTTCAACTTTAAATATTTTGAAAATCAGGGGGAAAAAAACCACTTTTCTAATATTCACTGATGTTTTTCTCATTTCTTACAAAACAAAAATTTTATTGCTATCATAATAGGAATATAAAAGCAAATATATCTTTCTTTTAAGAATCTACTCCTTTTACTCTACTCACTTACTTTTTCCTAGTTGTGTAAATTTGGTTTATTTAGATACATTGAATATAAGTATCTCCATTTTTACAAGGATATTTCTCATAGTTTAAATAAGTAAGTCATTTAAGTCCTATTCGAGTAAATAGTTACTTCACCGTTCTTATATTTCAGCATTGTCCACTGGCTTGATGCTCTCTAAGGCTGAGATTTAAAATTTTTCTGAAAAATTAAAATCACTTCTCAGATTACTACTTTCCTTTTGATTAATGGGTTGCTTTGTTCCTAGTACTGACTCTTGATTTTTTATGTGAATCCTCCAAAGCAATAGGGCTGAACACTTTTAAATCTAGATATATTTGATTATTTGGTAAAAGTTACGAATCTTCTGCCCGGAAATAAACACAAGGCTCACACTTACAAAACTATGCAAATAATTTCAAAATTAAGCTAAAAAACACCTGCTTTAAAGCCTATCTCCAGTTCTTCTGAAGTTTATTCAAACACTAATATGAATACATGACCTCATTTTTGCTCCACGAGTATCAGGTTTATTATAAAAACTTGAGGTATCTTTCGATCTCTTTCACCTTAAACTTTTTTTATTTTCTCAATGTGTCACATTAATTATTTCTTTCATTTATAAAATGAAAGTTCTTGAAATCTAATGCACATCATGGTGATTATAGTTAATAATACTATATTGCATACATGAAATTTGCTAAAAGAGTAGATCTTAAGTGTTCTTACCACACACAAAAAAATGGTAACTATGTGAGGTTGTTGTTGTTGTTTAGTCACTAAGTCATGTCTGACACTTTGTGATGAACTAGACTGTGGCCCACCAGGCTCCTCTGTCCCTGGGATTTTCCAGGCAAGAATAATGGAGTGGATTGCCACTTCCTTCTCCAGGTATGTGAGATTATGGATGCATTAATTAATTTGATTGCACTAATCATTTCACAATGTATACATATATTAAATCATCACATTGTACACTTAATCATGTTGTACAACCTAAATAAACTCAATTTTTATTTGTCGATTATACCTCAATGAACCTGGAAAAAAATTTAGCTTTTTAAAAAGCAGCAGCATACACCAAAAGAAGTTTGTTGGTGGGCAGGCGGAAAAGATGATAAAGAGATGTTAAAGCTGAGCATTCCAGCTGGAGAGACGTTGTGAGGAATTATCAAATGTTTGAAAGATAATGGTATCACTCTCAAAAACAGTATAAACATTCACTCAAAACTATATGACATTAATTTTTTTCTTCTCCTGAAAAAAAGTACATGTTATATATTTATCTAATTCTTGGATTTTCTCACCTACTATCCAGAACCGGAAGGTTACTGTTGTTCTGTACATTATAAATTGCAATAGTGCCATTGTGATAGCCAACTGCTAAAAGGTTAGGTGAGCCGATAGAAAAATCCACAGCAGTAACTCCATAAGGACTCTGATAAGTACGCTCTGGCCACTGAATAAAAAATATATTACAATTTAAACTTGGTTTTATAGACCACAGTACAGGAGGGTGTCATAGTGACTAAAGACTAGGCTGATGGCAGTGGGGATGTGAGGAGCGTTAACCTGCATTCAGTTCCTCCTAACTTCCTATATACATGAGAACAAAACCTCGATCGGTTCATTTCCTTTATTTTGATGAATCCTCAGAGCTCAGTAATTTTGCAAAATACAGCATGTAGCTCTACAGTAATTATCATTTTGGGTAATCTTCCAACAGGATTTTCCATCACAGGTCTACATTCTTAAAAATACAAATAATTTCCACCAAATAAATTATCCTGCATATATTCCTATCTCCCAGTATCTGTTTCTAATGCTTGTAGTATCTAATCATTTCTAAATAAGGATAGAAAAGGCCCTAGAACTTTCTAAGTTACTCTTTTCTACAACTCTGTCAAGAGTTTTATTGTTTTGTTTGAATGTCCCATTCAAACCCTTTCTTGTTTCTAACAACCTACATGGAAAAGAAGACAACTTGCTGTTGAATCCTGTCAATCCTTCCACATGTTTAAAATTGCTTCTTCCTTTCTTTTAGGCTCTATAAACCCAACCTCCTAACAGATGAGGGTTATTTATAAGAACTCCAATTATTTTTGTATGCCTTTCTGATCTTTTTAAAGTGGTCCACTTTTCATTTCTATTGTAAAGTAAAACTAAGGGTAAAGGGACCTCCCTGGGAGTCCAGTGGTTAACATTCTCTGCTTCCAATCCAAGGAGTGCAGGTTCAATTTCTGGTCAGGGTACTTAAGATCCCGCATGGTGCGATTAAAAAAAAACAAAAACCAAAGGCAAACTTGTAAGTGACAGATTGACTAGAGCTATTTAGCAAAAAACATAACTGATTCTTTTCATTTTCTTTAAAAACTCATAACAGTAAGATATTATATGAATCTATTTTACATCTATTGAGGATAACAGAAACCTATCTTATAAAGTGATGAGTTATTCAGATACTGAAAAACAATCCAATGAAACAATGTTTAAAATTTGTATTTGCAAATATTTTTCTTTATAACAGGCAGTGATATACAATAATGGTTCAGCCCTGGATCATCAGATCTAACAGCACATAGTAGTGAATTTACTTTATCCTATAAAGTATCAGAATAAGTTTTAATTATTTAATTGTTACAGATTTAAACCAAAGAAAATAAAGTCTTGCATGATAAAACTTCCTTGACTTTGCTTAATTATCAAATATGACTATCTACTACTTAACGAGAATTATGTCAACATTTAATTAAATAAAAATAGATCTTGTTCCTGCTCAAGTTACCATGGGGTTCTTTATTGACCAACAGCAGGCCAATCCTCTTTTTTGCTCCTTAAATCCAAAGTGTCCATAGCCAACAGCCAAAAGGTCCTGAAAACCAGAAAAATTTAAACTAAGAGAGGATAGCATAAAAATATTGGCAAATGTATGAAGATGTATATTAATGAACTGTGTTAAGAAGAGTGATGATATTTTAATTAAGGTTAAAAAAATACCATATGCCATCTATTTTCACTCTACATTTCCATCTTCCTAAGCAAAATCACAACAATAATCACATTTTCAGACTGAAAAATAAGTACTCAAAAAGAACCAATTGCTAACAAGCTCTTTTACATATTGAGATAATCTTCAAAAATTGTATTATTACATTATAATCTCCTATGGGTTTTTAAGGATGACCTAATTTTTTCAAATGTTAAATAGAAGACATTTAAATTTAAAGTGAGGTGCTATGGACTGAATTGTGTCTCCTCTCCTAAAAGTCATTTGTGGAAGTCCTAACCCCTAATAATATGTGATTATATTTGAAAATAGCACATTTAGGAGGTTATTAAGGTTAAACGAGTCCAGGAGGGTAGGGTCCTCATTCGATAGGATTGGGTTCTTTACAAAAAGAGGAAGAAACCTAAGAGCCCTTTCTCTCCACCATGTGAGGATACAGTCAAGCCTGGAAGAGAGCCTTACCCAGGAAATGAATCAGCCTCCAGAACTGTAAGAAATAAATTTTCGTTGTTTAAGCCACTCAGTCTACGGTGTTTTGTTATGGCAGGTTCAGCTGATTAATACAGCAGGTCATTTCCAGAAATGCTTTTATAATTGACCCTTGAACAATGAGTTTGAACTGTGTAGGTCTACTTATAAATGGATTCTTTTAAACTAATATATTGAAACTTTTTTTTGAGATTTGTAACCATTTGAAAAAACTCACAGAAAAACTGCATAGCCTAGAAATCCAAAACATTAAGAAAAGGATTTTTCATGAATGTAGAAAATGTATGTAGATAATAGTCTACTCCTTTGATAGGCATAAGTGAACATTTAATATAAAATTAATAATGTATTCATTTTATTAGTTTTATAACTTTGCTTTCAAAGAATTATATATTACCATACATATACCTCACTCTCATAATTGAAGAACTGCATATCAGCCTATCATCACAGGTAAGTAGCTTTTTTTCAGGGTAACAATGTTTCCAATACAGCATTATGAATATGACTATAATACTGTATGCCATTAAAATTTTATAACAATTCATTCATTAATGTATAGTCTAGGCTATCCTGAAGCAATCATATCAATTACACTAGGCTACCATTAAGCAATCATATTGCTGCTTCTTTGCCATCAATATATAAATCACTATACTTGAAAAAAATATGAATTTTTCTTATCTTTTCATTTTTGATGTCTAAGTAACACATGTAACATCTACAGTATTTTGCATCATCTAAGACAATACTGATATAGGCACTGACAGACAATTCATCTGTTAAATGGGTGACATACACTTAACAGTGTTGCTAAATACAGTACAGTACTATAAATGTTGATCCATTGATCTGTTGATCATAGAAAAAGCAAGAGAGTTCCAGAAAAACATCTACTTCTGCTTTATGGACTATGCCAAAGCCTTTGACTGTGTGGATCACAACAAACTGTGGAAAATTCTTAAAGAGATGGGAATACCAGACCACCTTATCTGCCTCCTGAGAAATCTGTATGCAGGTCAAGAAGCAACAATTAGGACCGGACATGGAACAATGGACTGGTTCCAAATTGGGAAAGGAGTATATTGTCACTCTGCTTATTTAACTTATATTTGGAGTACATCATGCAAAATGCTTGGCTGGGTGAAGCACAAGCTGAAATCAACACTGCTGGGAGAAATATCAATAAATTCAGATACACAGATGACACCAGTCTTATGGCAGAAAATGAAGAACTAAAGAGCCTCTTGATGAAAGTGAAAGAGGAGAGTGAAAAAGTTGGCTTTAAACTCAACATTCAGCAAACTAAGTTCATGGCATCCAGTCCTATCACTTCATGGCAAACAGATAGGGAAACAATGGAAACCGTGACAGACTTTATTTTCTTGGGCTCCAAAACCACTGCAAATGGTGACTGCAGCCATGAAATTAAAGGACACTTGCTCCCTGGAAGAAAAGCTATGACCAACCTAGACAACATATTAAAAAGCAGAGACCTTACTTTGCCAACAAAGGTCTGTCTAGCCAAAGATATGGTTTTTTCCAGTAGTCATGTATGGATGTGAGAGTTGGACTATAAAGAAAGCTGAGCCCTGAAGAATTGATCTGATCTTTTTGAACTTTGGTGTTGGAGAAGACTCTTGAGAATCTCATGGATTACAAGGAGATCCAACCAGTCAATCTTAAAGGAAATCAGTCCTGAATATTCTTTGGAAGGACTGATGCTGAAGCTGTAACTCCAATACTTTGGCCACCTGATGTGAAGAACTGGCTCATTGGAAAAGACCCTGATGCTGGGAAAGATTGAAGGCAGGAGGAGAAGGGGATGACAGAGGATGAGATGGTTGGATGGCATCACTGACTCGATGGACATGAGTTTGAGCAAGCTCCAGGAGTTGGTGAGGGACAGGAAAGCCTGGCATGCTGCAGTCCATGGTGTTACAAAGAGTCAGACACGACTGAACTGACTATAAATGTATTTTCTCTTTATTATTTTTCTTAATAATATTCTCTTTCCCCTAGCTTGCTTTATTGTAAGATTGCAGTTTATAATACATATAACACATAAAACATGTGTTCACTGACCATTTATGTTTGGTAATACTTTCAGTCGACAGTAGGCTATTAGTAGTTAAGTTTTGGGGTAGTCAAAAGTTACACTTAGATTTTTAACTGCACAACAGGTTGGCACCCCAAGCCCCCTTTTGTTCAAGGTCAACTGTATAAGTACATATGCACAAAAGTTTAATTATCAAACAAACCCAGAATTTTCTTTGTAATCAGAAAGAATACAAAGACAGTCCTCCACCATCTTACCCCCCAATCAACATCATGTCTCCACAGTTCTCTCTGTCTTACAATACTTTTCATCACTACCCTTGACATTGACAAACTCTTATTCATCTCTTTCAGACTCACCATAGATGTCAATTCTTCTAAGCATTCACAACCTTCTCTTATGTGTTCCCATGGTATTATTTTTCCTTATTAAAGCACACAGGAAACTAGTGTATGACTAGGGCCTACATGTGACTAAATTACTACTGTATCTCCAGTGCTTTAACAGAGTTTCTGCACAGAGTTAATACTCAACAAATATTTACAGAATTAATTAATAAATATGATGGATACCATCTGTCATATTTGTAGCTTCATTCAAAATTAACTTTATTCTAAATAGCAATATATTAATTTTTAGCTGTGAGTATATTCAGTTTCTTAAAATGATTCATGTCTTTATTACCCAGTTATTATTGATTTATTAAATTTCACTATCTACAAGATGTTCCTTAATATAGTTTTATAAACACAAATCCACAATAAAAGTATTTTATTTTATTCAAAATAATACACATAATTTAAGTAATGTGTTATTTCAGTCCAGTTCAGTTGCTCAGTCGTGTCCAACTCTTTGTGACCCCATGGACCGCAGAGCACCAGGCCTCCCTGTCCATCACCAACTCCTGGAGTTTACCCAAACTCATGTCCATCTAGTCGGTGATGCCATCCAGCCATCTCATGCTCTGTCGTCCCCTTCTCCTCCTGCCCCCAATCCCTCCCAGCATCAGGGTCTTTTCCAGTGAGTCAACTCTTCGCATGAGGTGGCCAAAGTATTGGAGTTTTAGCTTCAGCATCAGTCCCTCCAATGAACACCAAGGACTAATCTCCTTTAGGATGGACTGGTTGTAGCTCCTTGCAGTCCAAGGGACTCTCCAGAGTCTTCTCCAACACCACAGTTCAAAAGCACCAATTCTTCAGTGCTCAGCTTTCTTCACAGTCCAACTCTCACATCCATACATGATCACTGGAAAAACCATAGCCTTGACTAGACAGACCTTTGTTGGCAAAGTAATTAATGTCTCTGCTTTTGAATATGCTATCTAGGTTGGTCATAACTTTCCTTTCAAGGAGTAAGTGTCTTTTAATTTCATGGCTGCAATCACCATCTGCAGTGATTTTGGAGCCCCCCAAAATAAAGTCTGATACTGTTTCCACTGTTTCCCATCTATTTCCCATGAAGGGATGGGACCAGATGCCATGATCTTAGTTTTCGGAATGTTGAGCTTTAAGCCAACTTTTTCACTCTCCTCTATCACTTTCATCAAGAGGCTTTTTAGTTCCTCTTCACTTTCTGCCATAAGGGTGGTGTCATCTGCATATCTGAGGTTTCAACAAAAATTATTATAGTTTTATTTTTCATTTAAAAATTTTTATTGCAGTAGAGTTGATTTACAATGTTTTGTTAGTTTCAGGTTGATTATAGGCTTTTAATATCCATAACAATTATCATGTTTGCACACAGTACCTTATAAGGTATAGCGATAAAACAAGGCTAATTCTTAAAACATGCATAAAACAATACAGTTTAAACAAATTAGTTCTGAGGACTTTAAACATACATCAGGGACCTCCCTGGTAGTCCAGTGGTTGGGGGTCCACCTCCCAATGCAGAGTATATGGGTTCAATCCCTGGTTGAGAACTGGAATTCCACACATTGTGGGACAACACAGCCTGAGCCAAACAACAACCAAGAAAAAGATGCTGCAACTAGCACCCAGTGAGGCCAAAATAAATAAATATTTCTCAAAAAAGGACCAAAAAAAAAAGTTATTTCAGAAGCACTAGTTGAGAATCATGTCTTCAGAACCAGTTTATAAATCTCAGGAAAAAATAACTCTTATTACTCTATAATCATTCTTTTTTTTTTTTTACAAGAAAACAAACTGTTCCCCAGCTTGATGATTCATCTATTTTTCTTCAATATGATTTTTAACAGAGCAGTACTAAAGGGCATCCCTAATAGCTCAGTTGGTAAAGAATCGCCTGCAATGCAGAAGACCCTGGTTTGATTCCTGGGTCTGGAAGATCCTCTGGAGAAGGGATAGGCTACCCACTCCAGTATTCTTGGGCTTCACTGTGGCTCAGTTGGTAAAGAATCCACCTGCAATGCGGGAGACTTGGGTTCGATCCCTAGGTTGGGAAGATCCCCTAGAGAAGGGAAAGGCTACCCATTCCAGTATTCTGGCCTAGAGAATTCCATGGACTGTATAGTTCATAGGGTCACAAAGAGTCGGACAAAACTGACCAACTTTCACTTCACTTTCAGTAAAAGCAAGAACTCTGTAGCTAGATGTCTTGGTTTAAATTCTGTTTCACTTACTGGTTATATAACTTTGGGCAAGTTATCCTTTCTGTGCTTCAGTGCAACATTATGAGGAAAATAGTACCTTATTCATAGATTTATGATAATACAAGTAAAACGTTTACAATAGTGCCTGGTACATAGTAGGTGCTATTTAAGTATCCACTGTAGTATTAGTTTCTTAAGGAATCTCAAAATTATTTCGCACTTTTACAGGGTCACTAGATTAAGCTGTTATTGTTGTTATTTAGTCACTAAGTCATGTCTGACTCTTTTTCAACCTCATGGATTAAGTACATACTTCCAAATATGGTTTCTTTAAAGAGAATGCAAATTTGGGTGCATGAATTTGGTTAACATGTTAAACTAAATCAATATATATTATTTTCTTGTTCACTTCTCAACATCTGAAAGAGATTCAGCCATGTTCCAAGTACATCTCTTAAAATAAAAATGGTGACATTTTCATATTAAAGAAGAAAAAACATTGTTTTCTAGCTGTTGTATTTCCCCCTTTTTAAAATATAAACTTGTTTTCAGAGGAATTTTAAAACTAGAGGTTATATCAATTTAAATCTCTTGCCTAACAATGAGAAAAGAAAATCATTAGTGTTATACTTGGTAAGTGCCCTTAAATGCCAGAGACAGAATTATTAAAACATTTGATAACTTACTGGATTTGCTTTATTCCAGGCAAGGCTGCTCACATTAAGGCCTTTGGTTAGGTCACAGGAAAAGGACCAGAGTCGTTCCAAATTGGCTGGTATTGTTGATTGTTCTGAACTTATTTCTAAATCTTCTTCCTCTTCCTTCTTAGCTTCTTCTTCGACCACTTCAAGTTTTCCATCTACTAAAAAGTCTCCGGGCTCTTCAGGTTCTGGTTCTAAAATTAAATCAAATGAAAAGAAGATCATGGTGCTCTACACCCATCTGCTAAAGTTTCCAAAGAATAGTTATATCTACCACTGATACTTCAGACACCACTGGATCTGCTAGGTCATAACGCCCAAGGGACAGGGCACCTAGAACAGCAGCTTGAACCTGCTGCAGAATCTTCTGTTGTTCTGAGACCCACTCAAAGCTATTGGCTTTTCAGATCACTGAGTAAATGAACCAGAATAACATCCAAATGAGGAATGTGTTGCCTCTAAAATGCAAAGACGGCTTCCTTTGTGGTTCAGTCGGTAAGAAATCCGCCTGCAATGCAGGAGACCCAGGTTCAATCCCTGGGTCAGGAAGATGCCCTGGAGAAGGAAATGCCAACCCATTTCCTTCAGTATTCTTGCCTGGGAAATCCAGTATTCTTGCCTGGGAAAACCCATGCACAGAGGAGCCTGGTGGGCTACGATCCGTGGGGTTGCAAATAGTCAAACACAACTTAGTGACTACACCATTGCCAACGAAAGTAAAGAGATCCACTAGCAATATGTCTGTCTGTCTGTCTGTCTCTCTTTTTTTCATTGCAGAGGACTCAGATGCAACTGCATATCTTTTACCTTAGAAGGTGTATCGACATATTCTACTGGACCCTTGGAAATTTCACTGAGGTGGAAGGCCCCTGAAATTCTGTCAGATTTATTTCTCACCCTCCGACATGCAAATGTCTTGCCATTGAGTTTACTTCTTGTTCACTAGGTCCAATCAACATGATTCCATCAGTGTAATGGACCAGTGCAATGTCTTGCTGAAGGGAAAGCTTGCTGCAGACTAAATTATGACATAAAGCAGAACAGTGAAGGTGTACTGCTGACCTGGCCAGCTGAGAGCAAATAGCTTTGGTTTTCCCAACAGGTACTAAAGGGAAAAAGCATCAGCAGCTACACACTATGTACCACAAGTAGTGTTAGTTTGCTCAGGCAGTGAGACTCTAACTGAAACACCAGCTGCAACTGGAGTCACCACCTGGTTAAGCTTACAATAATCCACTGTTACTCTCTAAGAGTCATGTGTTTTCTGTGTAAGCCAGATAGATGAGTTGAATGGTAGGAGTCAACATTCCTGCATATTTCAAGTCCTTGATGGTGGTATTAATCTCTGAGATCCCTCCAGAAAGGTGGCTATATGGTTTACTATTTTAATAGGTATAGACAGCTCTAGTGACTTCCACTTCGCCCTTTCCTCTCAAATTAGCTCTCATTCCACAAGCCAAGGATCACATGGGGGATTCTGCCAGTTTCTAAATATTTCTATTTCAAGTATACATTCTGGAACAGGGAAAATAACTGCAGGATGATGGGTGGACACACTGTGAGATGAACCTGAACTAAAATTCTGTTGATCACCTGATTTTAAGTCCTAGTGGACCCCAGTGATGTTTTGGGTCTCCCTGTCAGTGTGAACTCAGAGCCAGTGTTCAGTAATCCATGAAATTCCTGATGATTTCCTTATCTACAATGTACAGTCCTTCTAATAAAATGCTATAGATCTTTATGGAGAAACCTGGGATAAGTATTAACAGTACACACTCTTGGCAATGTAGCATGAATCATTCTCAAAGTGACCCAGTCTCCGCTTCATTCAAGACAGTCTGGTTCTATAAACTTGCTCAAGTTTAGGAATAGGTTAAGGGGCTGTGACTTTTTTTTTTGGTGTTTCAAATTAGAAACACTTGACCTAGAACTTTATTGCTTATATAGATTAAGTTAGAATTTGTAAGATGACCATATGTTATGGGATGAATTGTTTCACTCCAAAATTCATATATTGAAGTCATAATGACTCAGAGGTAAAGAATCCACCTATGATGCAGGAGACACAGGTTTGATCCCTGAGTCAGGAAGATCCCCTGGAGAAGGGAGTGGCTGCCCACTCCAGTCACCACCTGGTTAAGCTGGTGAGGACTGGGAAATTCCATGGACAGAGAGATCTGTAGGGCTTCAGTCCATAGGGCGGCAAAGAATTGCACACGACTGTGACACACAGAGCACACACAAGAATGTAGTATGTCAGGATGCAACAACATTCTGAGAAAGGACTTTGAAGGGGTGATTACATTAAAATTAGACCATTAGAGAGGGTCCCAATCCATTGATTGATATCCTTCTAAGAAGAGGAAATTCAGATACACCAAGAGAGACAAGGGATGAACACACACAGAGAAAAGACCATGGAAAGAGGCAGCAAGAGGGTGGACATCTGCAAGCCAAAGAGAGGCCTCAGAGGAAACCAACCCTGCTGGCACCCTGATCTTGGACTTTCTGTCTCTAGAATTGTGAGGAAGTAAATGTGTGTTGTCTAAGTCTTCAGTCAGACGTCTACATTGCAAACATATTCTTCTAGTCTGTTGCTTGCATGTTTCCCTGCATTTTTTTCCCTACTTTAGCAGTGTTATTCAAAGAGCAGACATTTTAACTCTTGCAAAAGTCTTATTGATTTATTTCTTTTATGCCTTGGGATTTGGGGCCTCCCAGGTGGCTCAGTGGTAAATAATCTGCCTGCCAATGCAGGAGATGCAGGTTTGATCCCTGGGTTGGAAAGATCTCCTGGAGAAGGGAATGACAATCCACTCCATTATTCTTGCCTGGAGAATACCATGGACAAAGGAGGCTGGTGGGCTACCACTCATGGGGTCACAAAGAGTTGGACATGAATTAACTCACCTGCACTTGGGATTTTTGTGTATTAAGTGGATCTTTTCTTATGCTAAAATCACAAATATTTTTTTCCTTTATCTTCTCCTAGAACTCTATAGTTTTAATTTTTACATTTAAATCTATGGTCCATTCTGACTTAATTTATACATTTAATAGGAGGTGAGGATTAAAGCTCATTTTTGTCCCCATAAGGATATCCAGTTCTTTCAGCATTGTTTTAAAAGATCAACTTCTCTCTATTGAATTGCCTTGACATGTTTATTAAAAATCAGTTAACCATATATGTCTGTGCTTATTTCTGGACTCACTAGTCTGTTTCAATCATCTATATGTCTACCCTTAGACAAATACTCAGCTGCCTTGATGACTGTATCGTTATAGTCAGTCACCTGTAATATAGTAGGGTTAAGTCCTTCAACTTCATTCTTCTGCTACAGAATTGACTTAGTTATTCCATGTCCTTTGCTTTACCATAAAAAACATAGAATAATACTGTTGACTTCATGATCTTTAAAGAAATTTCAAATGGTGGGACATGTCTCTCATTTTCAAATTCTAGCACTCTCCATTCTTTTCTGTAGATTCTAATTTCTGTTGTTATTTTCTATCAGCCTGAAGAACTTCCTTGAACTTTTTTTGCAATGCTGGTCTGCTGACAATGAATTCTCTCAGCTTTTGTTTGTCTGAACATGTTTTTATTTCACCTTGATCTTTGAAGGATATTTTCTCTAGATATACAATGTTTAGCACAGTAAAAATAACATTGCATTGTTTTCTGGCTTCTGATATAGAAATAAGGGCATTATTAATTTCTCCCCTATATGGAATGAATTTTTTCCTGGCAACTTTTAATTTTTTTTGTATAGTACTTATAATATGCCTCAGCGTGCTTTTCATTGTGTTTATCTTGCTTGGGTTTCATTGAACTTCTTATAATTACTGATTTAAAGTTTTTTCAAATATACAAAATTTTTAGCAATTCTTCCTTCAAATATCTTTCTGTGCTTCCTCTTTATTCTACTACTACAATTCTAATTACATATATATTAAACCACATGACCTTGGGACACAGGTCACTGAAGTTCTATTTTTTTAGACTGTTTCTGTACTTTAATTTGGAATGTTCCTCTTGCTTGTCTTTTAGTATTTTGTCACACTCAAGCAGTAAATTTTTTCATTTCAATTACTATGTATTGTATTTCATCTCTAGAAGTTCCATTTGGTCCTATATGTAACTTTCATTACTATCATCATTGTATTCTTATTTTTTCCTTTAAATCTTTAAGCATAATTTTAGAACTTATTCTTTAACAGACTTTATTTTTTAGAGTAGTTTTAGTTTCACAGCAAAACTGAACTCAAAATGAAGAGTTCCAATATACTCACAGCCAGATTTACACATAGCCTTTTCCAGATCAACATCCTGCACCAATAGTACAGTGTTATAATAAGTGAACTCCCAGTGACAAATTATTATTACTCAAAATCTATATGGTTCACTTTAGGATTTACTCTTGGTGTTGTACATTCTATGAATTTGGATAAGTGTACAATGAAATGTACCCATCACTAAGTATTATGCAGAATAGTTTTATTGCTCTAAAAATCTTACATACACTGCCTATTCATTTCTCCCAACCTCTAATCCCTGGAAACGTCTGATCTCTACTGTCTCCAAACTTGTGCCCTTTCCAGAATGTCATATAGTTGGAGTGACAGCATATGTAGCCTTTTCAGATGGGCTTCCTCTACTTGGTAATATGCATTTAGATTTTGTCCGTGTCTGTTCATGGCTTGATAATTCATTTCTTTTTAGTGCTGAATAATATTCTATTGTCCAGATTTTCCACAATTTCTTCATTAATTCACCTTCTGAAGAACATCTTGTTTGCTTCCAAGTTTTGGAAGTTATGAATAAAGCTTCAATAAACATCTGTGTGCAGATTTTTGTGTGGAAATAAGCATTCAACTCCTTTGGGTTAATACCAAGGAGTACAATTATGGACCATATGGTTATAATATGCTTAGTTTTGTAAGAAACTGCCAAACTATCTTCCAAAGTAGCTGAACTACTGTGCATTCCCCCCAACACTGAATAAGAGTTCTTGTTGCTCCACATCTTAGCCAGCATTTAGTGGTATCAATGTTTTGGATTTTAGCTATTCAATAATTGTATGGTGGTATTTCATTGATGTTTTAATTTGAAATTCCTTAACGACATATAATGATGAACATCTTCTTAAACTTATTTGCCATTTGTATATCTCTTTATAAGGTGTCTGTTAGGTCTTTTGTCTATTTTTAAATTATGTTATCTGTTTCCTTATTATTGAGTTTTAAGAGATATTTGTCTATTTTGGACAAGTTCTTTATCAGGTATGTATTTTGCATATATTTTTTCTAGTCAGTGACTTGACTTCTCATTCACTTGACAATGTCTTTCACAGAGCAGATTTTTAATTTTAATGAAGTCCAACTTATCAATTATTTATCTTAATAGATTGTGCCTTTGGTGTTAAATCTAAAAAATCATCACCATACCCAAGTTTATCCAAATTTTTTCCTATGCTGTCTTCTAGAAATTTTATAGTTTTGCATATTTCATTGAAGTTTATGACCCATTTTGAGTTAATTTTTGTGAAGGGTATAAGGTCTGTATCTAGATTATTTATTTTGCCCATAAATATCCTGATGTTCCAGTATCATTTGTTGAAAAGACTATCTTTTTTCTTTCCATTATATTGCCATTCCTCTTTGGTCAAAGATCAGTTGACTATAATTACGTGGATCTATTTCTGGGCTCTTTATTCTGTTCCATTGATCTATGTGTCTGTTCTTTCACCAATACCACACTATCTTAACAACTGTAACTTAACAGTAACTCTTGAAGTTGGATGATGTCAGTCCTCCAACTTTTTTCTTCTTCAATATGGTCTTGGCTATTCTGAGTATGAAAGCTTTTTTAAAGTTCTTATGTGTCTTTTACCATCTCGGTCACCTTTTTATCTGTTTCTATTGACTGACTTTTTTAGCTCTAGCTCACATTTTCCTGCTTATTTACACAGCTAGTAAATTTGTATTGGGTGCTGTGCATTATAAATGTTACAGCACTGAATGTCTGCGTTGTGTTTTCTTCCATACAATACTGTATTGAAGTTTGTTTTGTTGAGTAGTTAACTTACTTTCAGATTAGCTTGATTTTTGAAATTAGCTTTTAAAAATAAAAGTTTTTAAATTAGCTAAAAAGTTTATTGGTGGGGATGAGGGTCTAGACTAGTCTTTATTCTTGGGTTATTCTAGCTCTACTCTTAAGGTATAGCCATCCTGGATATTTACTGAATACTCTATTTCTGCCCCTCTGGCCAGTCAGAAATCAAATGTGTCGCAGCCCTGTGTGAACTCTGAAGACTTTTTCACTTAGATCTTACTGGTAGTTGTTCTTTCCTTGCCTTCTGGAGTTTTAGTCTAACATACATAGCTTATGTTTCAGCCAAAGACTAAATGATAGATTTACGGAGTTTTTTTTTTTCTCTACATAATTTCCTAATATCTGATTATTCCAATTACAGTCACCTCAGACTCTTTGACGGAGAAGGCAATGGCACCCCACTCCAGGACTCTTGCCTGGAAAAATCCCATGGACGGAGGAGCCTGGTAGGCTGTAGTCCATGGGGTAGCGAAGAGTCGTACACGACTGAGCGACTTCACTTTCACTTTTCACTTTCATGCATTGGAGTAGGAAATGGCAACCCACTCCAGTGTTCTTGCCTGGAAAAGCCCAGGGACGGAGCAGCCTGGTGGGCTGCTGTCTATGGGATCACACAGGGTCAGACACAACTGAAGCAACTTAGCAGCAGCCTCTTTGAACTCTTATCTGGATGTCATCATATGAGTAAAACTGCAATACCTATGTCCTCTCCTATGGTCTTATAATTATTTACATCCTAACTAAAAGCAGAACTACTATTTTTTCTTTTTTAAATGATCAGTGATACGTTCCTGGGCTGGAGGAAGCACAAGCTGGAATCAAGATTGCGGGGAGAAATATCAATAACCTCAGATATGCAGATGACACCACCCTTATGGCAGAAAGTGAAGAGGAACTAAAAAGCCTCTTGATGAAAGTGAAAGAGGAGAGTGGAAAAGTTGGCTTAAAGCTCAACATTCAGAAAACAAAGATCATGGTATCCAGTCCCATCACTTCATGGGAAATAGACGGGGAAACAGTAGAAACAGTGTCAGACTTTATTTTGGGGGCTCCAAAATCACTGCAGATGGTGATTGCAGCCATGAAATTAAAAGACACTTACTCCTTGAATGGAAAGTTATGACCAACCTAGACAGCATATTGAAAGGCAGAGACATTACGTTGCCAACAAAGGTTTGTCTAGTCAAGGCTATGGTTTTTCCTGTGGTCATGTATGGATGTGAGAGTTGGGCTGTGAAGAAAGCTGAGCACTGAAGAATGGATGCTTTTGAAGTGTGGTGTTGGAGAAGACTCTTGAGAGTCCCTTGGACTGCAAGGAACTCCAACCAGTCCATCCTAAAGGAGATCAGTCCTGGGTGTTCATTGGAAGGACTGATGCTAAAGCTGAAACACCAATACTTTGGCCACCTCATGCAAAGAGCTGACTCATTGGAAAAGACTCTGATGCTGGGAGGGATTGGGGGCAGGAGGAGAAGGGGATGACAGAGGATGAGATGGCTGGATGGCATCACCGACTAGATGGACATGAGTTTGGGTAAACTCCGGGAGTTGGTGATGGACAGGGAGGCCTGGCATGCTGCGCTTCATGAAGTCACAAAGAGTTAGACATGACTGAGTGACTGAAGTGAACTTTAGAACGTTTCTATAAACTTCATTTCATTCATTCAAAAATTGAAAAGTTGAATTAAGTAATCTCTCAAATCCTTAAAAATATTGTAGCCATAACAACAGGAAGAATGCCTGTGTAATAAAATTAGGGGGAGGTAATAAAAGCTAGAACCTGGAAGGTATCAATGGCAATGGAAAGGGGTGTTTGACTACGAGAGAATAATTCAATACTGGAACAACAGAGAGGAAAGAGCTTATGAGGTTTTGAATCTAAGGTACTATCTCTTTGGACTTCCAGGTCTGGACTCTCCTGCTAGTCACTTTTAGTGCTGGAAACTATATAAAAATGTCTTCTGATAAGTGATGTGTGTGTATGTGCTAAGTCACTTCAGTCAGATCTGACGCCTTGCAACCCCGTGGACTGCAACCCACCAGGCTCCTCTGTCCATGGGGTTCTCCAGGAAAGAATTACTGGAGTTGGCTGCCATTTCCTTCTCACTGATAAGTGATAACTCAGTTTAAAGATTGCATTTAGAAATAATACAATTTGATTTTTTTAATTACTTGAGCTTGTCTAAAAATGATTATATTTAGACATCTTTTTTAAAGTATAAAATCTTTATTTCAAAACAACACTATTTTTTAAAAGATGTTTTAGTATATAATGTGTTAAATACCTTTTAAAACAGGAAGCTGACGATAAGCTGCAAGTTTTGGCTGAAATATATTTTCCATTATAACTCGTTCCATAAAAAATAAGTCCTGCTGAAACTTATCAGATTTAAATACTGCATCTGAGTTGTCTTCTTCTTCATCTCGAACTTTAGCCAGAATTACATTTTCAATATCCATTAGAGAACTACCTTCACTAACTGTAAAATACAAATATGATGTAATGGTAACAATTCAAAAATTATATTAGCTGGTTTGTACATTCTAAAGATTTATCAATGACATTTTGCCATCACTATTTGTATTCCTCCAGTATTCACAACAACTTTAATAGTTACTTACTGAATGTCTTTTAGGAACCAAGCACATGCAAGATATACATATATTATCTCCATATATTTTTATTCAAATTGAAATTAAATTATTATCAGTCTTCATTACACCTTCAGATAAAGGTTTAATTTACTGCTTTATAGGAATACTACACTACTGTTGTTTATTAATGCTATAACAAATTACCAAAAATTTAGTGGACTAAATTTAAAGTTCTAAATTAAATTTAAAATTAAATTTAAAGTGGATACAAATTTAAAGTTCTGTAGGTTACCGATCAACCCAGGTCTCACTTGGCCAAAACCAAAAGGTTATTAGGGTTATGTTCCTTTCTGAAGTCTCTAGAGAATTAATTTCCTTGCCAATTTCTAGAAGCCACCACCAACCCATCATCCATCTTCAAAAGACAGCAACATTGCATCTCTCTGATGGTCCTGCCATTATATCTCTCTCTGACCAGAAATGGAAAAAAATACTCCAAAGTACCCATTTGATTGGTTTGGGTCCACTTAGATAATCCAGGATAACCTCCCTCTTTTAGATCCTTAATGTAGTCACATTTGGATAGTCTCTTATCTCATGTAAGGTAATCTATTCATAGGTTCCTGAGATTGGGATGTGTATATATTTGAGGAATGATATTCTACCTATTACTTAGTTAGAACAGAATGAAGGGGAATCCTGCATCCATGAAGATGGAGTAAACACTTTCCCCTATTCCTTTGCTAAATACAACTAAAAATCTTGGGACATTGATTTTTCTTTTTAAGAGGAGGCCTTTGAAAGCCTTTGTCAGAAGAAGGCAGAGCAAAAAGACTGCTCAGGACCCAGGGAATGACATAGTGGTGAGTTCCCTGCATTTCTTATTATTGCAGATACTCCAGACAAACCTCTCTTTAGCCAAAACTCAGGAAAAGAACAACCTTGCAAGAAAGAAAACTTTTAGGATATAACCATTTCTCTCCAGGAAAAAACAAAAACAAAAACAGAGAAAAACTGTAGCTCCACCCATTCCACAAGTACCACTAGCCAAGTGGGAAGTCTAGACTTCCATTCTTGCCAGGTTCTAACAAGGCTTTCCAGTCTCCCAGCCTTCCAATGGGTGTGGTGTCAGAAAAGGCTCAGTAAGGAGCTAGGACTTTAAATCTTACCCCAAAAAGAAAAAAAATGACTGTGCTGCCCTTTGTGCAATATCAATTAAGATCTCTTGGGAAACATGGAATTCCACAGTTATCTGGCAGTAAAAAGGTTCTGCCCAATAGTCAGTGTTGGACTGGTACAGTCAGAACTTACAGAACTGCCCCAAAGTAATAAAGCCAAGTCCCAATCCATGGTGTCAGGAAGTGTTAATGAGGTGCTCCTATCCCTCCCAGCCATGTAGGTATCAATGGAAGTTAGAGCTCACTATCTAACTTACACAAGGTTAGAGCTCCCCATCTAACATTACAGAACAGTAATGAGATGATCCCCTCCCTCAGTGTAATTAAAGGGCAAGTGAAAAATATGGATTTCTACTCCAGTAATGGGTGCTTCCCAGGTGGTGGTGCTGCTGCTGCTGCTAAGTCGCTTAAGTCGTGTCCGACTCTGTGTGATCCCATAGACGGTAGCCCACCAGGCTCCCCCGTCTCTGGGATTCTCCAGGCAAGAACACTGGAGTGGGTTGCCATTTCCTTCTCCAATGCATAAAAGTGAAAAGTGAAAGTGAAGTCGCTCAGTCGTGTCGGACTCTCCGTGACCCCATGTACTGGAGCCTACCAGGCTCCTCTGTCCATGGGATTTTCCAGGCAAGACTACTGGAGTGGGATGCCATCGCCTTCTCCGCCAGGTGGTGCTAGTGGTAAAGAATCTGTCTGCCGATGTAGGAGATGTAAGAGACCCAGGTTCAATCCCTGGATCAGGAAGATTCCCCTGGAGTAGGAAATGGCAACCCTCTCCAATATTCTTGCCCAGAAAATTCCATGGACAGAGGAGCCTGGTGGGCTACAGTCCATGGGATTGCAAAGAGTCAGAAACAGCTGAGTGAATGTGTGCGTGCGTGCACACACACAGACACAAAATGGGGCAGTAAACCCCACTTCTACTTTCACCTGACGGTAATGGAGCAGTAAATTTCCCTGTCAAAAGAGTGTCAAACAAATCCTGCTACAAATGAAGTTTAAACAAGATCCAGTTCTCAAAACATAATACCCCAAGTCTCTAAATTTTAACTGAACGTCACTGATCAAAGAACCAAGAAAATCTCTACTTAAATGAAACAACAAACAAACAAAATCAATAGAAACCAACACTGAGATGACAGAGATGCTTAAAATTATCTGACAACAGGGCGGTCCTAAGATGGCGGAGGAATAGAACAGGGAGATCACTTTCTCCCCCACAAATTCATCAAAAGAACATTTAAACACTGAGTAAATACCACAAAACAACCTCTGAATGCTGGCAGAGGACATCAGGCATCCAGAAAAGCAGCCCATTGTCTTCGAAAGGAGGTAGAAAAAAATAGACAAAAAAAGAGACAAAAGAGGGAGGGATGGAGCTCAGTCCTGGGAAGGGAGTCTTAAAAAGAGAGAAGTTTCCAAACACCAGGAAACACTCTGCCGAGTCTGTGGCGAGCCTTGGAAGCACAGAGGGCAACATAACAGGGAGGAAAAATAAATAAATAATTAAAACCCACAGATACGAGCCCAACAGTAACTCCCCTAGCAGAGAAGCAGCGCAGACGCCTGCATTTGCCACTAGCAAGCGGCGGCTGGGCAGGGAGCCACGGGCTGCATTGCTTAGAGTAAGGACCGGGCCTGAATGCCCTGAGGGCAATCTGAGCGAATTAACTTGGGCTAGCAAATCAGACTGCGAGATAGCTACCAAGCGAAAAGCCCTAAGACACCACCAGGCCTGTGCACAGAGCAAAGAACTGAACAGAACTAGCCGGCTGTAGACCATCCTCCTCCAGTGACAGGCAGCCAGAGCCAGAAGGGGGTAATCACAGCCCCAGAGAGACATTATCTACCAAACTGCAAGCAGGCTTCTTTGCTAACTAAGACTTCTTGGGGCTCTGGACATCTGCCTGCGAAGGTGCACCAGTTGTACACCCAGAAAACCGAGCGGCAGGGACGGGAGGCGATAAGTTGCAGCGACCCCACTCGCCAAACACCTCATCGCCTGCGCTGCTTGGACCTGGGAAGGGCCCAACACAGGCTGAGGTAGCCCTCAGCCTCTGAGGACTACCCAAGTGCCTGAACTTGAGCGGCTTAGACCTGGGAGGTGCATGCAGCCCAGGGCTGGCCTCGGACGGTTCCCGGCAGAGCAACCTAGAGCCTGAGCAGTGTGGGCAGGGAGGGCACACGCGCTGGGAGCGGGGGCAGGCCCAGTGTGGCTGAGACACTGAGAGCACACGTCAGTGTTATTTATTTGCAGGGTCCCTCCCTCCCCACAGCTCAAAAGAATAAGTAAGCCTACAAAAGTGTCCACCACCGCCCCCTTGTGTCAGGGCAGAAATCAGACACTGAAGAGACCAGCTAACAGAAGCAGCTAAAACAGAGGGAACCGCCTTGGAAGTGACAGGTGCAATAGATTAAAACCCTGTCCTTAGTACCGACTACATAGGAAGGGGCCTATAGATCTTGAGAAATATAAGCCGGACCAAGGAACTATCCAAAAATGAACTGACCCCACACTGCCCACAACAACACCAGAGAAAGTCCTAGGTATATTTTTACTATTTTTATGATAATCCTTTTTTAATTTTTTATTTTTAAATCCTCTATTACTCCTTTAATTTTCATTTTTATAACCTACTATTACTTTGCAAAAAAAAGACCTTATTTTTTAAAGGAAATTTCATATATATATATTTTTTACAATTTTTGTGACTTTGTTTTTTTTCTT
This sequence comes from Capra hircus, assembly GCF_001704415.2. Taxonomy (NCBI): domain Eukaryota; kingdom Metazoa; phylum Chordata; class Mammalia; order Artiodactyla; family Bovidae; genus Capra; species Capra hircus. The sequence continues at coordinate 42,461,786 of NC_030810.1, forward strand.
CTTTTCTTTAATATTGTATTTTTGAAAATCCAACCTCTACCCTAGATTTTTAATCTTTATTTTTTCGTATTTGTTATTAATTTTGTACCTTTAAGAACCCAATCTTCAGTACCCATTTTTACCTGGGAGTGAGATTACTGGCTTGACTGCTCTCTTCCCCTTTGGACTCTACTTTTCCTCCACCAGATCGCCTATGTCTCCTCCCTTCCCCTTCTCTTCTCTACCCAACTCTGTGAATCTCTGTGTGTTCCAGATGGTGGAGAACACTTAGGGAACTGATTACTGGCTGGATCTGTCTCGCTCCTTTTGATTCCCCCCTTTTATCCTCCTGGCCACCTCTGTCTCCTTCCTCCCTCTTCTCATCTCTGTATAACTCCATGAACATCTCTGAGTGGTCCAGACTGTGGAGCGCACTAAGGAAGTGATTACAGGCTAGCTTGCTCTCTCCTCTATTGATTCCACCTCATCTCATTCGGGTCACCTCTAACTCCCTCCTCCCTCTTCTCTTCTGCATGTAACTTTGTGACCCTCTCTGGATGTCCCTCACTGTGGAGAAACTTTTCATCTTTAACCTAGATGTTTTATCAATGGTGCTGTATAGAAGGAGAAGTCTTGAGACTACTGTAAAAATAAGACTGAAAACCAGAAGCAGGAGGCTTAAGTCCAAATCCTGAGAACACTAGAGAACTAACTCCAGGGAAAATTAATCAACAGGAGGTCATCAAACGCCTCCACACCTACACTGAAACCAAGCATCACCCAAGGGCCAACAAGTTCCAGAGCAAGACATAGCACACAAATTATCCAGCAACACAGGAACACAGCCCTAAGCTTCAATATACAGGCTGCCCAAAGTTACTCCAAACCCCCTGACATCTCATAACACATTACTGGACACTTCTTTACACTCCAGAGAGAAGAAATTCAGCTCCACACACCAGAACACTGACACAAGCTTCCCTAACCAAGAAACCTTGACAAGCCACCCATACAACCCCACCCACAGCGAGGAAACTCCACAATAAAGAGAACTCCACAAACTGCCAGAATATAGAAAGGCCACCCCAAACTCAGCAATATAAACAAGATGAAGAGTCAGAGGAATACCCAGCAGATAAAGGAAGAGGATAAATGCCCACCAAAACAAACAAAAGCTGAGAGAATTCAGCACCACCAAAAGAGGAAGAGATAGGGAATCTACTTGATAAAGAATTCCAAATAATGATAGTGAAAATGATCCAAAACCTTGAAATCTAAATGGAATCATAGATAAATAGCCTGGAGACAAGGATTGAGAAGATGCAAGAAAGGTTTAACAAGGACCTAGAAGAAATAAAAAAGAGTCAATATATAATGAATAATGCAATAAATGAGATAAAAAAATACTCTGGAGGCAACAAATAGTAGAATAATGGAGGCAGAAGATAGGATTAGTGAAGTAGAAGATAGAATGGTAGAAATAAATGAATCAGAGAGGAAAAAAGAAAAATGAATTAAAAGAAATGAGGACAATCTCAGAGACCTCCAGGACAATATTAAACGCCTCAACATTCGAACATAGGAGTCCCAGAAGAAGACGACAAAAAGAAAGACCATGAGAAAATACTTGAGGAGATAATAGTTGAAAACTTCCCTAAAATGGGGAAGGAAATAATCACCCAAGTCCAAGAAACCCAGAGAGTCCCAAACAGGATAAACCCAAGGCAAAACACCCCAAGACACGTTAATCAAATTAACAAAGAACAAATATTAAAAGCAGCAAGGGAAAAACAATAAATAACACACAAGGGGATTCCCATAAGGATAACAGCTGATCTTTCAATGGAAACTCTTCAGGCCAGGAGGGAATGGCAAGACATACTTAAAGTGATGAAAGAAAATAACTACAGCCCAGATTACTGTACCCAGCAAGGATCTTATTCAAATATGAAGGAGAAATCAAAAGCTTTACAGGCAAGCAAAAGCTGAGAGAATTCAGCACCACCAAACCAGTTCTCCAACAAATGTGAAAGGATATTCTCTAGATAGGAAACATAAAAAGGGTGTATAAACTCAAACCCAAAACAATAAAGCAAATGGCAATGGATCATACTTATCAATAATTACCTTAAACATAAATGGGTTGAAAGCCCCAACCAAAAGACAAAGACTGGCTGAATGGATACAAAAACAAGACCCCTATATATGTTTCTACAAGAGACCCACCTCAAAACAGGGGACACATGCAGACTGAAAGTGAAGGGCTGGAAAAAATATTCCACACAAATATAGACAAAAGAAAGCACGAGTAGCAATACTCATATCAGATAAAATAGACTTTAAAACAAAGGCTGTGAAAAGAGACAAAGAAGGACACTACATAATGATCAAAGGATCAATCCAAGAAGAAGATATAACAACTATAAATATATATGCACCCAACATAGGAGCACTGCAATATATAAGACAGATGCTAACAAGTATGAAAGGGGAAATTAACAATAACACAATAATAGTGGGAGACTTTAATACCCAACTCACAGCTATGGATAGATCAACTAAACAGAAAATTAACAAGGAAACACAAACTTTAAATGATACAATAGACCAGTTAGACCTAATTGATATCTATAGGATATTTCACCCCAAAACAATGAATTTCACCTTTTTCTCAAGCACACATGGAACCTTCTCCAGGATAGATCACATCCTGGGCCATAAAATCTAACCTTGGTAAATTCAAAAAAATTGAAATTCCAAGCATCTTTTCTGACCACAATGCAGTAAGATTAGATCTCAATTACAGGAGAAAAACGATTAAAAATTCCAACATACGGAAGCTGAACAACACGCTGCTGAATAACCAACAAATCACAGAAGAAATCAAAAAAGAAATCAAAATATGCATAGAAATGAGTGAAAATGAAAACACAACAACCCAACACCTGTGGGACACTGTAAAAGCAGTGCTAAGGGGAAAGTTCATAGCAATACAGGCATACCTCAAGAAACAAGAAAAAAAATCAAATAAATAACCTAACTCTACACCTAAAGCAACTAGAAAAGGAAGAAATAAAGAACCCCAGGGTTAGTAGAAGGAAAGAAATCTTAAAAATTAGGGCAGAAATAAATGCAAAAGAAACAAAAGAGACCATAGCAAAAATCAACAAAGCCAAAAGCTGGTTCTTTGAAAGGATAAATAAAATTGACAAACCATTAGCCAGACTCATCAAGAAACAAAGGGATAAAAATCAAATCAATAAAATTAGAAATGAAAATGGAGAGATCACAACAGACAACACAGAAATACAAAGGATCATAAGAGACTACTATCAGCAATTATATGCCAATAAAATGGACAACGTGGAAGAAATGGACAAATTCTTAGAAAAGTACAACTTTCCAAAACTGAACCAGGAAGAAATAGAAAATCTTAACAGACCCATCACAAGCATGGAAATTGAAACTGTAATCAGAAATCTTCGAGCAAACAAAAGCCCAGATCCAGATGGCTTCACAGCTGAATTCTACCAAAAATTTAGAGAAGAGCTAACACCTATACTACTCAAACTCTTCCAGAAAATTGCAGAGGAAGGTAAACTTCCAAACTCATTCTATGAGGCCACCATCACCCTAATACCAAAACCTGACAAAGATGTCACAAAAAAAGAAAACTACAGGCCAGTATCACTGATGAACATAGATGCAAAAGTCCTTAACAAAATTCTAGCAATCAGAATCCAACAATACATTGAAAAGATCATACATCATGACCAAATGGGCTTTATCCCAGGGATGCAAGGATTCTTCAATATCTGCAAATCAATGTAATTCACCACATTAACAAATTGAAAAATAAAAGCCATATGATTATCTCAATAGATGCAGAAAGACCTTTGACAAAATCCAACATCCATTTATGATAAAAACTCTCCAGAAAGCAGGAATAGAAGGAACATACCTCAACATAATAAAAGCTATATATGACAAACCCACAGCAAACATTATCCTCAACGGTGAAAAATTAAAAGCATTTCCCCTAAAGTCAGGAACAAGACAAGGGTGCCCACTTTCACCACTACTATTCAACATAGTTTTGGGAGTTTTGGCCACAGCAATCAGAGCAGAAAAAGAAATAAAAGGAATCCAAATTGGAAAAGAAGAAGTAAAACTCTCACTGTTTGCAGATGACATGATCCTCTACGTAGAAAACCCTAATGACGCCACCAGAAAATTACTAGAGCTAATCAATAAATATAGGAAAGTTGCAGGATGTAAAATCAACACACAGAAATCCCTTGCATTCCTATACACTAATAATGAGAAAATAGAGAAATTAAGGAAACAATTTCATTCACCACTGCAACGAAAAGAATAAAACACTTAGGAATATATCTACCTAAAGAAACTAAAGACCTATATATAGAAAACCAAAACACACTGGTGAAAGAAATCAAAGAGGACACTAATAAATGGAGAAATATACCATGTTCATGGATCAGAAGAATCAATGTAGTGAAAATGAGTATATTACCCAAAGCAATCTATAGATTCAATGCAATCCCTATCAAGCTACCAATGGTATTTTTCACAGAGCTTGAACAAATAATTTCACAATTTGTATGGAAATACAAAAAGCCTCAAATAGCCAAAGCAATCTGGAGAAAGAAGAATGGAACTGGAGGAATCAACCTGTCTGACTTCAGGCTCTACTACAAAGCCACAGTCATCAAGACAGTATGGTACTGGCACAAAGACAGAAATATAGATCAATGGAACAAAACAGAAATCCCAGAGATAAATCCATGCACCTATGGACACCTTATCTTTGACAAAGGAGGCAAAAATATACAATAGAGAAAAGACAATCTCTTTAACAAATGGTCCTGGGAAAACTGGTCAACCACTTGTAAAAGAATGAAACTAGAACACTTTTTAACACCATACACAAAAATAAACTCAAAATGGATTAAAGATCTAAACGTAAGACCAGAAACCATAAAACTCCTAGAGGAGAACATAGGCAAAACACTCCGACATAAATCACAGCAGGATCCTCTATGACCCACCTCCCAGAATATTGGAAATAAAAGCAAAAATAAACAAATGGGACCTAATTAAAATTAAAAGCTTTTGCACAACAAAGGAAACTTTAAGCAAGGTGAAAAGACACCCTTCGGAATGGGAGAAAATAATAGCAAATGAAGCAACTGACAAACAACTAATCTCAAAAATATACAAGCAAGTCCTACAGCTCAATTCCAGAAAAATAAATGACCCAATCAAAAAATGGGCCAAAGAACTAAATAGATATTTCTCCAAAGAAGACATATAGATGGCTAACAAACACATGAAAAGATGCTCAACATCACTCATTATCAGAGAAAGGCAAATCAAAACCACAATGAGGTACCATTTCATGCCAGTCAGAATGGCTGTGATCCAAAAGTCTACAAGCAATAAATGCTGGAGAGGGTATGGAGAAAAGGGAACCCTCTTACACTGTTGGTGGGAATGCAAACTAGTACAGCCACTATGGAGAACAGTGTGGAGAGTCCTTAAAAAACTGGAAATAGAATTGTCTTATGACCCAGCAATCCCACTGCTGGGCATACACACCGAGGAAACCAGAACTGAAAGAGACACGTGTACCCAGTGTTCATCATGCACTGTTTATAATAGCCAGGACATGGAAGCAACCTAGATGTCCATCAGCAGATGAATAGATAAGAAAGCTGTGGTACATACACACAATGGAATATTACTCAGCCATTAAAAAGAATACATTTGAATCAGTTCTAATCAGGTGGATGAAACTAGAGCCTATTATACAGAATGAAGTAAGCCAGAAAGAAAAACACCAATATAGTATACTAACGCATATATATGGAATTTAGAAAGAGGGCAATGATAACCCTGTATGCGAGACAGCAAAAGAGACACAGATGTATAGAACACTCTTTTGGACTCTGTGGGAGAGGGAGAGGGTGGGATGATTTGGGAGAATGGCATTGAAACATGTATAATATCATATATGAAATGAATCGCCAGTCTAGGTTTGATGCAGGATACAGGATGCTTGGGGCTGGTGCACTGGGATGACCCAGAGGGATGGTACCAGAAGGGAGGTGGGAGGAGGGTTCAGGATGGGGAACACATGTACACCTGTTACGGATTCATGTTGATGTATGGCAAAACCGATACAATATTGTAAAGTAATTAGCCTCCAATTAAAATAAATAAAGTTAAATTAAGAAAAATTATCTGACAACAGATAAAATATATCTGACATAAAAAATATCTGACAAAAAATTCAACAGATGGGCTCAACAGCAAAACTGAAGGGACAGAGAACAGAATCAGTGAACTTGAAGAAAGAAAAATAGAAATTATCAAATCTGAAAACCAGAAAGAAAATAATTTGCAAAATAATAATAATTATTATATATATATATTAGTCAGAGCTCAAGTGGGGGTTGGGGGGAGGAACAGGCCAAAAGACTGAGCATTGCCAGGAGAATGCATTCAGGGCTCCAAGGCATTCCCTGTTGAGAGACCAAATTTTCAGCTTGATTAGTAAGGGTTTTTATTTGTCGGGAAGATGCCCTGGAGAAGGAAATG